>NC_081346.1:34178741-34216825 GCF_029784015.1 Lycium ferocissimum
TGATATGTGACGGGATACGGAGATTTCAAACTTTCTCGGTGTTATACCGTGTTATGGCGCCATCGACAGCGGGCGACCATATTTTCGTGCCCTATGCATGATCCGTATTTTAAAGTATAAACATTTTGATATTTTGGAAATGCATTTATTTTCGTCGTACTCGTTTCGATTATGACTCGCATTTGTATACTACATTTTCTCGCTTTGCATACTCGGTACATATTTCGTACCGACCCCTTTCTTCGGGGGTCGCGTTTCATGCCCGTTAGGTGTACGTACGCACAATTTGGTGATCCACCATTTGGGACACCCTCTTCGCGGTTTGGAGTGCTCCCCTTATTCCGGAGCCATATTTTGGTATATATTCGTTCGTTGCATTTGTATATATTTGTTCGTGGGTACGGCGAGGCCACTGTCCCGTCATATGATTCCTTTGTCTGTTTAGAGGTCTGTGGACATGTATGTGGGTTATGCCCATTCTGTACAGTTGTGTTGGTATGTTATATGTTCTGGGCGATCCCATTCGCCGTGGCAGCCTCGTCGGCTTGCATTTGTATATGTTTTGGGCCGTTGCGCCATTTGATAGCCTTGCCGGCTTTGATATATATATGGTTGTGTTTGCGATGTGTTTGCGACAGTTTGATATAATCTGAGACAGCGTTTGATATTTGTGTCTCAGATAAGCCATCTGTTTGCGACTCGGATTTATGAATGTGTTTGGGTGCCCAATTCGGGCACTAGTCACGGCCTACGGGGTTGGGTCGTGACACTTGCAGCATGATACACTACCACGGATACGGTCTCATCTCGAAAGTATAACTCTAGCCCTCACATAATAAGGATTCCCACAATTCCTTTCTCTTAACCTACACTAACTCATCCAGTGTAGAGTGTTACAAAATTATCCAACTGTGTACCACACAAGCACTTCCGTAAGCCTTAACATGTCGGTTACCTGAAATTTCATCCTCACAAGTCGCTGATCACGAAACCTTACGGAACTCTTTCATTTTCCTAATCCATTTCCGTAAACTTCCTTCTTTAAGTGTACTAAATAATCACGACCCATCTGAAATATGCAAGAAAACAGTACCACAAACTATACTGACCCAAGTAATTCCGAAGATGTGCCTCATCTTTACCTATTCTCGATCAACTATACCTTTTTTGACTCTTCAATTTCCCAATTCCAATAAAATCACAATCATCATCACCGTTTAACCATTTCTCGAACCCACTTAATGTAAACACCACATAATCATAGGTCATGCAAACTAGCTGAGTCAACCCTGGAGATAGAAGCATACCACATACTCTACACACTAGAGTTCCCTTAATGCATTCAACTCCAAAACTGATTACTTCCTAAATCTAGCGTATCACATACACAGTCCTACCAATGTCTCCACGTACCTCCATTAAGGTTCCTTTGCTCAAATTCCGAAATGATCTCTATAACTCGAATTAATTTGAACCTCATCATACCACTTGGAACGCCCCAGTTTCCGAACCAAAACAACTCTAACCACTCGCACGATTATCCCTCCATTCGATCAACTCAACCGAGCAGCAACACCAGTAATAGCGGGAACTAGCCTAAACTAACACAACAGGTACAAGCTCTCAACCCTAATCCAATACTAGATGAAACACCTTATAGCTTCTAGAATACTAAGACTTTGCACTTGTCCAACACCAGAGTCATCCTTACTAGCCAACCACTGACTCCCATTAGCCCACGACATAACCGAGCATACTGACCCACACGGAACCCTTATGTCTATCCTACTATGTATGCCCGCAACATCACTCTCAAATTAGCTAGCTCTTGATTCCACGATCCCCTTACCATTTCTCTAAACACGAAGACCCGACAAACACACCCTTTACTAAAGGACCATGTCCACAGCTGCCCAATATCTTAAGTCTCCACTTGTCACAAGTAACTTTGCCTTCCGATCTAGAACCAATAATCTTTCCCCTGGACGAACCCACAACCACTAGAATGTAGTCACGTCGAAGCCTAAGTTAACTTTGCACAACCGAATAAAAAATCCACTCTCGTTCTGATTGCAACCTTATCCTGACAAACACGGCAGATACTAATTTTTCCCTTCCTAATAGCGAAGATTACTATATCTAAACCCTCTTTCTTACGCCTCAGTCCCATTGACGTGAAAGGTACTCATACCAAAATACAAGAAATCTTACTTCGCTACACGTTTCCCACAAAAATCATCCTTCATGTCCTTATTCCCACCTTCTCTTCTTTCTTACACGCGATCACTATACTTTTGCCAAATTTGATGATCCTTACCAAACTTATACTCATTCCCCAGCCATCATAATACATTTGACAATGCTGAAGCTTTCCCCAAACCAACCATACCTCCAGCAGATCATTCTCGTTAACTAATAAATCCACTTCTATGGCTCCGAGCAATCCAACGCTGAAAACGTAGAGATCAAGTGGTCCCTTACACTATCTCCCCTTTTCCTCAAGAAAATCCCCCACGATAAACAAGTCTTAACCACAAACCCACACAACTGCAACTTCAAGTCATAACTGAAAAATGAACTTGGATCTATGGGAGAATAAGACAAGGAAATTTAGATACCAATTGGAATTAATTAGATACCAATTTGAATGAAGTAGCACGACAGAGTGAAAGAATTGGAAGTTTCCTAAATGTCCTATAGCCTCTCGCAGATAAGTACGGAGCTCATCGTACCTGTTACACCTAAAAATTTTGGGTTGTTGTGCGGTGAATAGACTAACGCAAGTTAAGGTCTATATAATGTCCCTACAAGTAAGAAGGGATATTTAATGATTCTAATTAAGATTCCAAAGACATTTGAGGAGAGAGAAGAAAGCTCGTTGGAGAAAGTTAAGGTGAAAAGTGCCTTACCCCGTGTACAAATGTACCAGCAAGTATTCTCGGTAATTTACAGGGTTAGAAGTTGAATGAATCAAATCGACGCAATCTGAACTGATTCAGGAAATTCTGCAGACACACCGCTGTCGACGGGTCGTCGACATGTCGACGAACCGTCACTGTGCACCGTCAACATGTTTCTACAATCGATGATCTGCAGGAGCAAGTAGACGGACCGTCGACATGTCGACGGATCGTCGAACCGCTCGTCGAACCGCCTCTCTGGAATATTCCAGTCCCAGCTATAAATAGACGACCCTTGTTCTTATTTTTCATATCCCACCTTCTCCACAAGTTCTGAAAACTCTAGAATATTCCCTCCACCATATTAACACATATCCAAGAGAAATCAAGGATTAAACACCAAGAATTGGTAGAATCAAGTGTATGGATGCTCACTAGGGTTTGTAGAGATCAAGAATTCCTGTTGTATTGAAGTTGGGGTTTTTCTTAAGGGGGGTATCTTCATCCAAGGGTCATTCCTACATAATTAAAGGTGAGTTTTACATCTATTTCATGTTATTACAAGTATTGAGTGGTTGAAAGACTTGGATTAGAGAAGAAAGTAGAATATGAGCCCAAAATATGGAAGTAAGGGTATTTTGAGTAGTAAGTTCATTTGAGTCATGATTATTAGCATGAGATGAGTATAATCTTGTTATGAATGATGCTAATGTCGTTGAGGGAGCATTATGTGAAAAATGAATATGTTGTTGTATTGTAATCATGGTTGTGGATGATTTGGAAGAGAATTGTGAGGATTGAATAATGTTTAACTTGAAGAAGTTTATTGATTATAATATTATGGGTGTTGCTATTGCTATTTGGGAGTTGTTTATTATATGGAGAAAGTTGTCGAAACAAAGGAAATGCTGCCCAATTTTCGTTAGCCCATAGTCGTTTTAGCCTAGACTTAAGTGTGTTTCTAATGATCTAACCTTAGTACAAATTCTCTTGAATGTGGAGTTGTGAGCTTGGAAGGAGAGCGCTTAGTCGTTAAGGAGATGTAAAGGTATGTGAGGGTAGTCCCTTTTCTTCCAAAGGCATGACTCCTCTACTATGATTTCCTTTCTTATATTTCCATGACTTTCTTACATTCCAAAGATGAAAGTTAAAGATTCTTATAAGATAGAGATGAGATATGTTCCATGATAATGATGATGATAATGATAAGCTTGATATTCTTATCTTTATGATTTCATTAATGTTACTTCTTGTTGTTATCTCACCTCATGATATTAGTTCCTTCAAGGTGAGACCTAGTGATGAGGATTATTCCATAATGTAATCGGAGGTTTCTGACCTTATGCACTCCGATAGAGTTACAGCTTTTACTTGAGCTCTCATGCATACTTTAGATTATGTATATGTAAGATTACACCGTACCTAGTTGGCCGGGCAGTCACCACTACGACAGGCGTAGTGGGCAGCTATGATGATTACTACACCGTGCCTAATTGGCAGGGCAGACACCACTAGTGGGCGGCTTGAGATGTTTACCCCGGACGTGGGCTAATGATGATCACACCGTACCTATATGGTCGGGTAGTTTTTATATATATGCATACATGATATGATGTTTCTTTCTTTGTTAGCATGCATGATTCCGCCTTAAGAGGCAATTGGTTATGGGTTATCTCTTCATCTCATGTTTTCTTATTCTTTATTTATGTTGATATATATGCCTTACATACTCAGTACATTGTTCGTACTGACGTCCTTTCTTGTATGGACGCTGTGTTCATGCCCACAGGTATACAGGGAGACGACGCGGATGCTTAGGAGCTTACTCAGAAGATTTGCAGGAGCGCTCCACTACTCCGGAGTTGTCATTTCTTGGTATATTCTTTTGTGTACATATTTGGGGCATGACGGGGTCCTGTCCCGTCCTTATGATTTCAGTACTCCAGCCAGAGGCTCGTAGATACCCATGTGTGGGTAATAGATGTTAAATGACCTCTTCAGCATACACTTTGTACATCATTTTGTGGCCTTAGTGGCCTATGCATATATGTATGTTCTTGGGGGATGGTTGGTGATTATTTTATAGTAAGTATGTCTTTGAGAAGTTATATCTATTTAGGATAGGAGTGATAGTCAGCATGATAAGTGGTGCCCGGTAGTCAGCTCCGGGTACCCGTCATGGCCCCTAGTTGGGTCGTGACAGTACCGATCCGCCAGACTCTACTTAACATGCTCTTATACTTGTAAGACCGGTAACCTAGGGCTCTGATCCCAACTTGTCACGACCCAAATCGTGAATCGTGATAGCACCTACATTGTCCCTCCCAGGTAGGCGAACCATTCCCAATTCATTATAGTCATTTATAAGAATTAAGCGGAAATAAATAATGATTTAGCTAACAGATTCAAATTATATAAATGATAAGTGCGGAAGTAAGAATAACCTAAAATCTGGTCTGACCTAGTACAAGAGCCACTGTTACATAGCTATAAGTCCGATAGGAAGTACAAATATGAAATATCAATACTGTCTCAGAAATACAAAGTAGACAGTGAAATACAAAGAAGAGTCTCCGGGTTGCGGATCTAGCCCATAAGCTCACCCTGAAATCTCTGTCAAGTAGACTCGGATCCCTCTGAAGGACAGAAACTGGAACTAATAACAAACTCTGCACACAAAAAAAGAGTACAGCAAGAGTAGCATCAGTACAAACAACAAGTACTGGTAGGTACCATAGGCCGACAACAATTAGTTAGCATATATGAAGAAAGAAATCAACAAGTAGGTAGATAAGCTATCAAGTATACTTACGAATCACATTATCATAATAATCAAGGACTTCCACCCACACAAACGTCATACAAAAACTCACTTTCCAAGTCATAAGCCCAAGTGAAACTTCTAAACCACAAGCCTATCAAGTGTCAATAATCTCAAATCAATAATCACAAATCCAATACCTAAACCTAGGTAGATTCACTAATCCACAATCTTATTCAGACCCTAATTATCAGATCTATACCACAACAATATTACAACAAACCATACCAAAATCAGAAATAAGGAACTGTATGATGATGTAGGATGAAATGTAATGATGTGCAATGCAATGCAATGCACTGGCCAAATGTCTTAAACCTGTACACACATGCTAATGGCATTGTACGTATAATAGTCATGACCCGCGGGGGACCCATGGTGTCCATGTACCACTCGTTCCGAATCTTTGCCCAACGATAACGAGTCTCCAGATCTTTGCCCACCGAGGTTCTTTATCACATCATATTATATCACACCACCCCGAACCATTTCCCATCGGGCATTTAAATCATTTTCTTTCATAGATACCATAAGTCTTTTATCATTCAATTCTGAACCATTTCCATCACGTATGAATGTATGAATGCAGAAATGAGTGTAAACGTGGTAAATCAATGCACTCAAATAACAATGAAGGTAAAATAAGTCACAATGCCATAAGTCATACCAAGACTTAGATAAATCAACTCAACCATGGAATGAATCAACAAACCAGTTTGGTCAGCATAGAGAGTCTATAGCAACCCTTCACTTCCAAACATGATAAATACTCCTCATGACTAGGCCTTATGTCACCAATATATTCTATTTTCTCATTTATCATCCTCAGTATCAGGTCATAATTCAATATCCAAAATTCATGTGAAATGAGAATGTACGACATGCATGATATCATCATCAACAATGAATCATAATCAAGATTTCAACCGTGTATTTTTATAAGTATACATCACGATTCAGGCCTACTCTCATTATCCTTCCTGTCCCCTAATGATAAATGACACAACAAGAGAGAAATGAATGCAAACACGTATCACAACACAACAAATAAGGCAACAAGCCTAATCACAATAACAGGGCAATAAGCCACAATCAACGGCAACCAACCTAATAGAACTTCATCCCAACTCCACACCTGAAGGCCTAACATGCTTTCCCCGTTAATATCTAACTCCTACATATGCTTTACTAATTTGAGTCCAACCGAAAGGAAAGTCGTAACCTACCTTGATGCTGAGCTGGTGCCACGAACCTCCAAATCCGAGCCTTGCCCTTCCAAAGTGCCTCGGACCTCTTGTAGTCTAACAATTAGCAATGCTAAGTAAGAAAATGACAACAACAAACCAACTAATCGGAAGAAGAATCGATTCGGGCAAAATTACCCAAAATACCCCTAACGAATCATACGGGTTAAACCTGAAACTAAGGGTGAAATTACCCTACCCATATTCCCAATAACCATAATCCTTAATTACATAGGTTTCTAATCACATTAGACCTTTCATTTCATCAAATTAACCAAAACCCCTAATTTGGGCAAAACCCTGAGTTTCATGAATTGATTCTTGAAATTAGGAGTGATTCAATCCTAGAATATGTTAATCTACAATTCATGATGACATAGACAGTAATTTTATCAACAATAACCAATTTATATAAAGGGTTTCATTATTAATACCCTAAGTCTCATAACCCATCATTCCAAGGCCATAATCTCTCATGGAATCTTAAAGAGGAAGGTAAATAAGCAAGATTATAGGTTAGAACTTACCCGAACAGATGATTTCTCCAAAATCCTTCAAGAATCGCCTCTACAAGCTCTTAGAATAAGGTTTTTGGGTGTTTTAGACTAATGATTCGGACTTAGGGTATTAAAATAAGGAACTAATCCTGTCGATTCGCCTTGACGGTCTTAGGATCTCCATGGCAAAACTCTACTTAAACATAGACCCTCGTCATAACGGGCAAGACTCCGTCGTGGCGGGCCTGCTATGGTGGTACTGGGCTCGCTATGGCGAGAACACCGACAACCAGATTTTCTTATTTTTCACAAGTCCACCCCAAAATCCAGACATCAATCCGAGGCCTCCCGGGCACAACCAGATATGGACACACACTTAAAAATACGCTACGAACTCACCCGTGGCCTCGAAATTACGAAAAAAATCTAATTCACCAAGTCAACCCCCAAACAGATAAAATCAAGTTTCCAACTAAGTACCCAAAATGCAACCCAAATCCCTTGGGAACCGAACCATCCACCCAACCAAGTCATAATCGACCCTCCGAACCTCACGAAATTGATGGATTTTCCAAAAGGTTCGTTTACCCAAAAGTCAACTATCGGTGAATCGTTTTTCACTTTAAGGTTCTATTTCACATAAGTCATCATAAAACTCACCCAACTACCTCGAGAACCGTACCACCCATCTCCATGGGTCAAAATCATACTAACAAGGCTCGGGACAGGGTCAACGTGGGTAAATGGTCAAAACTGCAACAACGACTAAATGGGTCGTCACACGATTCATAGTTGGGTAAATTATATTGCATACGATCGTGTACACTTTCTCTTTAAGGAGTGAATTTTAACGTTATCACATAGCCAGAAGGACCTCCTATGCAATGCAAAGATGCCAATAATGTGAATAACTCTCAAGGGGGTTATCAAAAGCAGAATTACCAAGGGGGTTATCAGAATAAGAATCAGTGGAGACCTCAACAGGGGAAAGGTAACTAGTATGGGTGAAACGATTATGGTGGTTTGTAACCAAGGGAACTATAACAACCGTAATAATTTCAGAAATAGGAGTTCCAATTCCTATGTTTCACCAAAGGGTCAATCGAATGAGCAAGGAGGTTGTAAGCTGGAGAGCATGCTTGAGAGGGTGCTAGCCAACCAAGAGAAGTTTGATAAAACTTTGAAGGGGTTGAACGAAACTGTGGGCTCTCACACTGCTTCCATCCAAAAGATTGAGTCACAGATGAGAGATATTTCAAGAGAGCAATACCCTCCACAAAGGGGAGGTCTCTCGAGTGATACAATTCCAAATCCCAAGAGCACAGGAGGTAATAATCTTGAGAAGTGTGCTACTATTAGCACTCAAAGTGGAAAACTACTTCAAGGTACAGGTAAGAAGGTGATTGAAAGTGAGCCAGTTGAAGAACAGAAAGAGGCACAAATTGGTGTGCCAATTATTGCTGAATATGTGAATACAGATGTGCCTATTATGTAAAATGTTGATAGTACTCCAGAAAGTTCAAAGACTCCTGAAGGGAACAGTGATACGGGAAAAGCAAAGGTTACAGGGGCTCTTCGTCCCTTAACTCAACCCTTTAAATCCATACCTCATTTTCCTCAAAGGTTGGTGAATAAGACTGAGGATGCCAAGTGTCAGTGCTTTTATGATCAGTTAGAACAGCTGTCTATGAATATACCGTTCCTTGATGTTTTGCAGGAAATGCAAGTTTTGCGAAATATCTAAAGGATCTGTTGATGAAGAAGCGGCCAGTCAAACATGACACTGTAAGTATGACTCATCATGTTAGCTCTATTATCTCCACTACCAAGATTCATAAGAAAGAAGATCCAGGGGCCTTTGCTGTTCCTTGCACTATTGGTTATCATGATTTTGCACAGGCTCTCTGTGACAATGGAGCTAGCATAAATCTAATATCGTTTGCAATTTTCAAGCAATCAGGATTGGGGATGCCTAGGCCTACCAGCATGCATCTGTAAATGGCTGACAGATCAATAAAGAGGCCACTTGGGGTGGTTGATGATGTTCTTGTTCAGGTTGGTGAATTCCTTCGTCCGGCAAATTTTGTAATTCTAGATTGTGCAGTTGATAAGGATATTCTAATTATTTTGGGTAGACCATTCCCTGCCACGGGAAGAGCTCTCATGGACTCGGAGAAAAATGAAATCAAATTTCGAGTAAATGATGAAGAAGTGACTTTTCAAGCGAGCAAGGGAATGAAACTACCAAGTGCTTATGAAAGCATTTCTGTGATTGACACGATTGATGTAGTTGATGAAGCAGTCGAATTCAAAATGGAGGAAGAGTTTCTTGGCGACGCTCTAGTATCCATCCTTGTTAATTTTGATATTGATGATATGGAGGGCTATGTGGAGACAGTAAACTCACTTGTAGGGTTAGGCTCTTACTCTTACTAATCGAAGACGTTATCTCTTGATCTAGAAAATTGGACTACTCCTCCAGCGAAGCCATCTGTTATTGAGCCACCTAAGCTTGAGCTTAAACAACTCCCATCACATCTGAGGTATGAGTTTCTTGGTCCGGATAATACTTTGCCAATAATTATTTCTGCGTTGCTGAATGATGAGCAGACAAAGAGGTTACTAGAATTTTTCAAGAATATTAGCGAGGTATAGGTTGGAGCATTGCAGACATTCGGGGGATTCCCTCCGACATATGCGAGCATAAAATTCAACCTGAGAAAGATAGTTCGCCGAGCTTTGAACATCAGAGAAGACTGAATCCGCCTATGCAAGAGGTGGTCAAGAAGAGATTATCAAGTGGTTAGATGTTGGAGTTGTGTACCCAATTGCAGATAGAAAATGGGTTAGCCGGTGCAATTTGTTCCGAAGAAGGGTGGCATCACAGTGATGCCCAATGCAAAGAATGAGCTGATTCTGACAAGAACAGTTATAGGGTGGAGAGTGTGTATGGATTACCAAAAGCTGAACACTATGACGTGCAAGGACCATTTCCCTATGTCCTTTACTAATCAAATGCTTGATCGGCTAGCGGAAAGGTCATACTATTGCTTCTTGGATGGGTATTCCGGCTATAACCAGATAAATATTTCCTTGGAGGACCAGGAGAAGACCACATTCACTTGTCCTTATGGGACTTTTGCTTTCAGCAGGATGCCATTTGGCCTATGCAGTGCTCTGGTCACTTTTCAGCGGTGTATGATGTCTATCTTTTCGAATATGGTTAAGGACTTTTTGAGGGTCTTCATGGATGATTTCTCTATTGTTAATGATTCATTTAATGAGTGTCTTGACCACTTGGGTCGAGTGATGAAGAGGTGTGAAGAAACTAACCTTGCTCTTAACTGGGAGAAATGCCACTTTATAGTGAAGGAAGGGATCGTCCTTGGCCACAAAATTTCTGAAAAAGTGATTGAGGTTGATCAAGCAAAGGTTGATATCATTGCTAAGCTTCCTCCACCATCTCTGTCAATGGCGTTCACAGCTTCTTGGGACATGCTGGTTTCTATCGGCGGTTCATTAAAGATTTCTCGAGATTGCTAATCCCATGTGCAAGCTTCTTGAAAAGGAAGCTAAATTCCCATTTTATGACAAGTGTTTGAAAGCGTTTGAAGAGTTAAAGGAGCGGCTAACGTCGGTTCCAGTTATTGTTTCACCTGATTGATCTCTACCATTTAAGCTTATATGTGATGCAAGTGGTTTTGCTATTGGAGCGATGCTTGGTCAGAGGCACAATAAGATCATGCCCCTAATTTACTATGCAAGAAAAACACTGAATGGGGCGCAGATGAATTATAATGTAACTAAGTACGAGGTGCTTGCTATAGTGTATGCATTCGAGAAATTTCGGGCTTATTTGCTAGGGTCCAAAGTGGTTGTGTATACTGATTATGCGGCATTGAGGTATTTGATGGTGAATAAAGATGCAAAGCCACGGTTAAGTCGATGGTTCCTCTTGCTGCAGGAATTTGTCTTCGAGGTCAAAGATCGGAAAGGGTCAGAAAATCAGTTTGCAGATCATCTATCACGGCTTGAGGAAGCTGGGCGACAATTGGGAGATCTTGATATTGATGATGCATTTCCAAATGAGAGGCTTTTAGCGGTGTCTTGTGATGTAGCACCGTGGTATGCTGATATCACCAACTTTTTAGTGATTGGTCTTATTCCCGATGAAATCAAAGCATACCAAAAGTAGAAGTTATTGAGGGATTCTTGGCAATATTATTGGGATGAACCTTATTTGTTCCGAACATGTGCTGACAATATCATTCGGTGTTGTATCCCCGAATCTGAGAAGATGAATATCTTGAAGGCTTGTCATGGCTCTCCTGTTGGGTGTCACCATGGTGGAAATGGACAGCAGCGAAAGTACTTGAGTCTGGGTATTATTGGCCGACTATATTCCATGATGTAAACCTGTTGGAATGATCATGTGACCAATGCCAATGCCAAGGAAACATTGGCAGGAGGCAAGTATTGGAGGTGAAATTCTTTGATGTATGGGGGATTGATTTCATAGGCCCCTTTTTGAGTTCGTGCAGAATGAAGTACATCTTGGTAGTTATGGACTACGTCTCCAAATCGGTAGAAGTAATGGTTTACCCAATAATGAAGCCAAAAGTGTTATGGGTTTTATGAAGAAAAACATCTTTACTCATTTCGGCACCCGAAGGCAATCATAAGTGATGGTCGTTCACATTTTTGTAATAGAACCTTCGCGGGACTGCTAGAGAAGTATGGTGTAAAGCATAGAGTGGCTACCCCGTATCATCCTTTGACTAGTGGTCAGGTGGAAGTCTCTAATCGGGAGATAAAAAGTATTTTGGCCAAGACGGTCAATGCAAATAGGACCGATTGGTTCTGAAAGCTTGATGGTGCTCTTTGGGCATATTGAACGGCATACAAGAATCCCATTAGAACTTCTCCTTACTAGCTGGTATTTGGAAAGGCGTTCAATTTTCCAGTCGAACTTGAACACAAGGCCATGTGGGCATTGAAGAAACTAAATATGGATTGGGAAGAGGCAACCAAGCTTCGGTTGTTTCAACTTAATGAGATGGATGAATTCTGGTACCAAGATTATGAGAGTGCAGCCTCGTACAAGGAGAGGATGAAACACTACCATGATAAAAAGATCCTCAAACGGGACTTCCAAAGAGGTGATGATGTCCAACTATACAACTCAAGAATGAAGCTTCTACAGGGCAAATAGAAATCCAAATAGCCCGGGACTTTTCAAGTGGTAAGTGTTTCACCCTAAGGTGCAACTCAATTGAAGTCCGGAGATGTAACTCGGACCTTTAAGGTGAATGGCCAGAGGGTGAAGCATTACCATGGATGCATTGATGGTGACAAGATTGTTGATAGGCACCGTTTGAAGCATGGTTACACTCCTGATCCTGAATAGAGTGGTAACACCGTCGTGCTGTGACGTTAAATCAAGCACTTCTTGGGAGGCAACCCATGTTTACCTTCATGTGATTTGACTTTTAGATTGCTTTGATGTTGGTTTGTGTGCTAGGATCTACAAAGATTTGGAAAATGAAAGAAGTGGAGAAATAACTGCAGACTCACTGGAACGAATTTACGCCAGAATCTATGAGCCATATAATTTTTTACGTACCGTAGATGGAATCGTAGATTGGGGCATTGAAAATGAGCTTATTGTTCCTATTTTATGCTAGATTTTACGACCCGTAGAATTTTATACTTACCGTAAAAGGAAACATAAAATGGGGCATTCAAAACAAGTTCAATGTTATGGTTTTACGCCAGATTTTACAGCCCGTGGATGTTTTAGGGACCGTAAAAGGAAGCGTAAAACCTTGGCATTCAAAAAAGCTTCCACGTCATTATCCTTGTCAGGTAAGTGACCGTAAAATGGTTCGTAAACCATTTTACGGTCCGTAGACCAGATAGTAAAAAAAAATATACTGAAGAGGCTAGGGTTTAAAAAACCCAACCGACATGCCCATACCCAACACGCTCATACACCTTCCCTCTCCCACCACAATTCAAATTCCCTAAAAACCCTCCACCTTTCACTCTCATAACCGTTCATTAACGCCCATTAAATCCCTTATCGCCGTCATCACACTTCCATCACCCCTCACACAATCACCTCTCATCACACACCCATTAACACCCACACGCACAGTGCTTTTAAGTCTTTCAACAATTTCAATTAAACATGTAATCCTCTAACAGGTATGTTGACTTTTTATTCTAATCTTCTCATACGTTATGATGCCTATAGGTAAGGATAATGGATGTATGTTCGTTTCCTATGATACTTATGAGCAAAATAATATGATTTCATCATGTGGGGTGCGTAATCGAAAATTTTTAGCTGGGGGTTAGGGTGTTTGCATGTTTGTGTATAATTGAACACATCGGGGACAAGGTATCGCAACCCCTATTGAGTCCGAGGGCATTTCGATCATCGATTTCAATTTTGAAGTCAAAATTCGTTATGCCCGCCAACTATTCGATTAAATGGTTAAATGAATCCAATTGCTAACGGGGTGAAGTTTGAGTAATCCCCAGTCTTATGTGAGTGTGTATATTGTTTTTTGGGTGATATGATTGATCATGAACAAGGATGGTGTATAAAAAAGTATTGTTGAATAGTTTAACTCTGGAATAAACTGCTCAGTCTTGCATAGGGAATTTTATGACTAGGTTGACGGATCATAAATTAATTTACGGACCGTTATAATGTGTCATAAAACACCTTATACAAAATTGAGTACACTGTTTCTATTTTATGATGCAACTTACGGACCGTAACTTGCACTGTAAAATAGCTTCCCCAATTTTTGTTCACTGTTATCATTATACGGTGGGTTTTACGGACCGTAAACCTCCACCGTCAAATAGTTCTTCCATATTTGTGTTCACTGTGATCATTTGATGGTACAATTCACAGACCGTGAAACTTTTCACGGCTCGTGAAATATTTTATGGTCCACTATTATCACTGTGATCAAATTGTGTACATATGATTCTAGCACACTTGTATTCTTTTTATTCTCTTTTCTTGCTTTCAATTATAAAAGAAAACCCAAAAAGATTTTGATTTTATTTATTCCACATGCTTACTAATAGTGTAACACACAGGTAATGCACAACCAACTAGCAGAGGTAGGAGCAAAAGCCAACCAAAAATCTGTCGCACCTTCGTGACCAACCGGTCACTGAGGTTGAGGAGATAGAGGATGACACACCACTTGTCAGATTCACCAGAGGCAGCGGTGCAACACAAACTAAGAATTCCCCCCAATCTGAAAAGGGGGAATCTTCCTCACCCACTAGCAACTCTGACAATACGGATCCTGAGGAGGCTGCGCAGTAGACAGAACTCAGAATGAAATAAAGGTTGTAGTACAGCGTTCGATTCTCTGTTAAATGATCAAAAGAGTTATTTGAGCATGGGATTAAGCAGAGTAAGATTGAAGGAGGGCCACGGAGAAACATACACGAGGAACGGAGAATTGGCATGGATGGATTGGATAAATTTCCCAAAATCCTAGTTATCATCCAATACTATAAATGGGAATTCCTCAGTTATCCTCCTGGAGAGTATATCCCGATTTTGGTCCGAGACTTCTATGCTTCCTACGTTGCTGAGATAAACGACACATATAAACCTTTCCAGCTAAAAAATAAAAAACTTGCGCCACTTGAAGAGGCTACGGTTCGAGGTTTGAAAATTGACTTCTCCAGCTGAGCTGTCAACAGTTTCTACTTTGGTGATGAGTATGTGCCACCTACAAACACCGATGAGCTTGAATATAGATTAAGCGATAGCAGAAAAGACAAGCTGAATGAACTACCATGGGTGGCTTCAGTTATTTGTAAGCGGACTCCCGATTGGAGTACGGACACATGCATTGCGGTAAAGAAAGCGGATCTCTCAGTTGAAGAAAAATTCTAGTGGAGTGTCCTTGTCAAAAATTCTACCCCACTCAGGCAAATAACTAGCTCACATTGACAGGGCCATTCTAGTAGTAGTTATCATGTCCCGGTACAACATTGACATTAGCAAGCTTGTTGTGGAAGAAGTTCATTATCGTGCGAGGATGTAGGAGTTGTATCCGTGTCTCATTACTGCCTTATGCCTTAGAGCGAGTGACCAGTTGTATCCCACAGAGATTATCAGCTCTAAGCTAAGAGCTTTTATGATCTGATGAATAGCAGGGATGAGGACCTTCATGCCAAGGAGCTTACGGTGGCACCTCCAGTGACGTTCGCACAACCTCCTTCCAAAACACATCATCAGGAAAGGGGCCTACCTGATACTTCTCAGGAGATTTCGAATGACACTACCATAGTAGCACATTCCACATCAGAGGTCCCGACATCATCTTCTGATCCATCAGCTACCCCAGCTGCCTCAACGGCTCCTGCACCCATAGTTCTGCCTGGGGGCACTATGATTCTGTTCTCTCAATATTATTTTCATGATGCTTATGTGAAAGCCGATAGAGTGGATCGACAGTTTGTCAGCCTGATGGGAGAGTTAAAAGGGTTTGTAGAAAAATAGATTAGGAAGACCTTGGATAAATTGAAACAGTCGCTGAAGGATTCTTACTGCCAGATTCACTCCCGGATTGTGGCCTTGAGAGGAGGATTCTAGAGTTAAAGAAGGTAAGCCTGAGGTTGGTTTATGGGAAATTCAGGCAGATATACTCTAGTTGAAGAGTGATGTGCATGAGCTACAAGTGAAAGAGGGACCTGAACCTGCAAACCTTGCACTAGCACAGGAGATATTTGGTATCAGTAGTCCCGGTGGTCAGATTGTTGGGAGATAAATCACCACCCCGAGATGTGGGCAAGAGACCAATATCGGAGGATAATGATGATGAGGAGGATCATCAGAGTAAGGAAGAAGAGCGTCATGTTAGGAAAGTACAACGTCACTCCATTGTTGATACATATTTCACAGGGGCGACGTCCAGCACAGCCCCTCATATTGAGCAGACGGTGCTTAATATTGAGGTACCCGTAGAGGCTACTACTACTGTCCTCGAGAAGGACCCGCTTCCACAAAGCCATACATAGCCTCCCACCGGCACTATTGTCCCAGCGAACGAGCTATCACCAGTCCATACTGATGAGGTGGTCACACCTCAGGATGAGCAGTTGTCCTAGTACGCCATAGGTAGTCCTAACCCTCTATTTTACATATATTCATGCCTTGGGGACAATGCATGATTTTTAATTGGGGTAGGCTAACTGATTTTGTTGTATTTGTATTCTCCGGCTTTTCTTTGTCATGGTTTTTTTTCTGAGGGGTTTTATTTCTGTTGAACCTGGAATGTTTAGGTAGTTTTTTAGATAAAATAGAGTAATTGTGACTTATGTGGTAGTGGTTGAACTAACTTATGGCAAGTATGTTGTATGTTCGACAAAATGAGCACCCTCCAAATTGTGTATACTCTGAATGTGTTAATGGATTGACATGCATGATTCTTTTGTTGACATCATAAGTATTGGAGTGTGTGTGTGTGTGTGTATGATGAGTACTTCCTTGGGAAGTCAAATAAAAATTTGAAAACTAGATACTCAATTCTGTATGCGAGCGTGTGTTAAGAGTACAAGTATGATATTCATGTGCTATGTTTGCAATCTAGAACTTGCCTGGTTAGTCGGGCCATTTTTCTGAGGATAGTTGTTGATATGATCTGAAGCTGTCTTTGATATGATTTTGAAACTCTAAAGCCTTTTTGCCTACCTTGTCTAATTTATGGTCCTTAGTCACCCATTTTGAGCCTTAAAACCCTTTTTTTGACTAGCCACTAATTAACCTTTACCCTTTTTGAAAATATTCCCACTTTTGGCACTCGTTCCCCGTTAGACACTATGAATGAGAAATAAGAGGCTTAAAGCCTAAGTTGGGGGTGAAATGTTAGAAATGAGAGAACTGAGGCTTAAAAGCATAAGTTTAGGTTGAATGTAAGTTACCTAGTCTATAATCCGATGTGGTTGAAAGAAAAAGAAAAAAAAGAAAATGTTGCACAAAAAGAAAAAAATTAAGCAGTTTGATGGATCACATCGGGGTTTTAGGAACAAAAAGAAGGAATGGAAAGAGGACCGAAATGGAAATAAGGGAAGTAATTGTAAGTGTTCAAGGAAGGTTAGTTACTATGATCCAAATCTATCCTACCCATCCCTAAGCCTGCATTACAAATCATGAGAAGTCCTAGCGTGATCGCAACCGAACCATCTAAAGTTGAAGGTACTGAAAATAAGGGCAAGCTTATGGAATTTGAATTTATAGCATGTCAAAATTCTTTGTGAGTGTTTCTCTTCTCTTTTGTCTCTATCCCTATTATTCGTGTACATGTGTGTTGGGACATTCTTTGGTCTATGTGAGGTCATAGGGGGTTTGAGGAGATCGTTGAAAATAATTGATTACCCGAAATAGATTTGTGTGCACATAGACACTACCAATAACATGATGTCATTGATTGAAGCTTCATTGTGAGTCATAACCATTTGTGAGTAATACAACGTGTTTAAAATATGAAGGGGTGGATCTTGAGATATATGCATGCCGGTAGTTTTCAGCCAAAACCATTATAGACATTGTTACTTTGTTATGTCTAAGCTTTAGTAGAGTCGTATGTGTTGTGTTGCTTGAGGACAAGCAAAGACTTTAAGTTGGGGGTGTTGATGTGCCCTATAATTTCGGCACATTTGATTCTTTTTAACGGTGAGTTTTACTTGTTTTCCAACAGGTTTGTTTCGGTTTGATATTTTGTTGTTGTGTTTCAGGTGTTTAATTTCCACATAGCAAAAGTCGGAGAAGTATATGAAAAGATTGCAAAAAGAAGTGTAAAAAGGTGAAGTAACTGAACAGACGAATTTATGGAACAAAAGACGGACCGTAGATTATTCTACGGCTCATCAAATGTAACATAAAATTGTCACAGTGAGCTTGTCAACCAAAGGAAAATTCACAGCAGAACTTACGGTCCGTAGAATATTTTACGGACCATAAAACCCAGCGTAGATCAGTCACAGTTTGCATATCAGCCGAGGGAAATTCTACGAAGCAACTATATGGACCGTATAATCTTTTACGGCCCACCAAAAAGGAATAGTAGAAAATGAATAAAAGCAATTTGACATTAGAGAGTGCAGTTTGACGAACTATATAATCTTTTACGGCCCGTATAACTGAGCCAACGGGGACAATTTTGTCAACTTATTTTTCACGACTTGGGCCAATATAAATACTCAATGTAGGGTTTGTGTGGGTCATTCTTAATCAAATTTTGTCTCTTTATTCTTGGGCATTGAATACTCCATAGTTTTAAAGATTTTGAGGATAAGAATATTACTTTTCATCTTCTTTATTCAATTGTAAGCATTAATACCTTGTTTCACATTAATTAACATGAGTTGCTAAATTTTATACTAAGGTTGTGAACCCAATGACGGGTTTTATATGATTGGGTGTTTGTAATTGATATATGCATAATGGCTTGTTACGGTTTACTTCTTATTTATCCCTCAGTGTAGTTGATGGTTGCAAACATTAACTTAAGCCACAAAATCTTACTTTACTTGGGAAAGTGAGTTAGGGTTTGGTAGGGAGAAGTAACAAGAACTCTGTCATGACCCAATTTAGCTAAGTCGTGCGGGCACTTACCTTATCCACCTCGGTAAGCGAACCCTCAACCCAACGATAGTAAAAACGTAAATAAATAATTAATTAAGCGGAAGAGAATAAATCACGTAAGTCTGACGATAATAATATAGAACAAGTGCAGAAATAAGGAAATACACTCCAGAGTGTGGTTTAATCCATACAAGAGCATCTAACTATAAACATACAAGTCTAGAATATAATAATACATCAAGTTTGAATATGTCTCAGAATGGAAAGTAAGACATAAATAAGAAAAGTCTTCAAGTCAGCGGACGACTCGTGCTCCCCCTATAGACTCTAAGCAGTCCTAATAGCGACTATCAGCCACGGGAGATGGAAGAAGATCCAATCTGGAACTCTGCATTCATAAAAGAATGCAGCAAGTGCAGGTTAGTACAAAATCACATTCCTGGTAGGTATCATAAGCCGACTAAGTATAGCTGACATAATTCAGACAATAAGGTAAGATAAGCAGATAAATCATCAAGTATAAGTCAAGCACAAGTCAGAACCAAATACGCGTCATCACCTAATTGTAACATCTAAACCCAAGTGTGCCAAGTCGCAATATATCCAATCCGAATCCAATTAACGCAAGTAAATCACCATATCATCACAGTATAAGCCATAATGCAATGCAATGCAATAATGTATGAATGCAAATGCAATGCAATAATGTATGAATGCAAATGCAATGCTGTGTACACATGTACTCCGGACAGAAACCTCCACGTCTCGGTAGCACGATCCAGGGTGACTCGCAAAGTCTAACTGCTACTCGTCCACGGTCTTTGCCCAACAGACAGACGAGACTCCGGATCTTTGCCCACATAGGATTTTCATCAGCACCACCCAGGGGGACCCGCGGAGTCCATGTACCTCACGGCTCCGGCACAAACCTCGCTACCACTCAATCCACGCTTTCGGGATAACTATCGGATATCGGACTCTCACGTCACTCTCATCCAAACTAAGCCCAGCTCATCACAGTTTTCCTCAAGTATCATCAATGTATCAATAGTATATCATGAAGGATAAGAATGCGTGCAATGTATGAGTCAACATCAATAATCAGATCAATATCACATGTACCAAGCATGGATACACCAACAATATCATGAAAGACTACACAAGTCATATAGAATATTATCCTCGTATCAAACATCAACAAGTGAGGTACCACATTATCATGAACAAGACATATCAATAGTCTCCAATATCTACTATCACCACGCGGCATCAAGCCAATAACAATAGAGTAATCAAGTAACAACACAATGGGGTGGCTAGCCCCAATCACACAACAGGGCCCAACCTAAGACAATATCCAACTCAACTTCATACCCGAAGGTTTACATGCTTTCTTCGACAATATCATCTAAATATATGATTCGCTACACAAAGTCTCACCAAGGGTAAGCCATAACCTACCTGGATGTCCGAACAACAAACACCAACAATCACTCTTTAGCCTTCCCTTCATTTGAGCCTCAAGATCAAGAAAGTCTATTCATATTCGAAATCTATATTAGAAATCATGAAGATCAATACCTATATTGCTATTATTGAAATTGGGTCAAAAACTAACCCTAGTGTTACACCCCATATCTAAGAACTAAGGTTAGACTCATATCATTAGATTTGTAGTGAAAAAATTGAAGGTTTGAACGTTTTGCGAAAATGGTTGATAGGCCTACTTCGGGCAGTGATAACTCTTTGATTAGTTGGGAATTTGGGAAAGTACCCTCAATGAAAGTTGTAGTACGTAAAAATAGCTTACTAACGATATAAGGACCAGGCCAATCAGAGATCGGAGCAAGGAGATATGATCATCTCAATATGGCTAATACTAAGGCGTTTAAAAGTCTATAGAATCGGCTAAGTTTTTGATACGTACGCCTTCCGCCGAATTTCGTGAAAATCTGTTGGGAATTTGAGGAAACTTAAAACATGAAAGTTGTAGACCTTTGAAATATATTTCCAACGGTATATTATGGGCCTTGAACAAAGCTATGTACAAGACGTTATGCCAATTTTACCGAATACTGTTCAGAACCGATACATGTCGCGCGTGCGGGCGCGTGCGATGGCTCCGCATCGCGGGCCGATCGCTCAATCTGAGTATTTAGCTGCAGAATGTCACGCGATGCCCGTGCATCGGGGACCCAAGGCGCAAAAGGTCGGGTTTCGGGTCAAAAGTCGGGATTTCGCGTTTTAAGTTATATTTACGCTTGGGTTTTATTTCCCTAACATCCCTAGTCACGAAAAATCACCCTAAAGTCAGAGGGAACAAGTCCCAAGCCTCAAGAACCCTCCAAGGTAAGTTTTATCATGATTCTAGGTTAAATTCAAGTCCCTAATCGCTTTCTAACTTGAGTAAACCCTTCTAATCCATAGAGTTGTGATTGGAACATTATTGTTGGATGTGGAAACCCTAGAACCCAAATTCAAGAGGATTGAACGTCAAAAAGGTAATGCTTCTATACTCTAATCATTCATAATAGTGAATTGATGAGTTCTTGGGAGAATAGTAAATGGGTTTAGTAAAGAGAATTACACGAACTATAGTAGGGTTTTGGATTGTTGACTTGAGATTGTTATAATCATATGGGTGATGGAGAATGATGTTAATTACACCTAATTGAGATTGTAGAATCAGCTAGAAGTAATAGAATGGGGATTGGGTGAAGAAAACACCATTAATGAAGGTTGTGGAGCTTCATGCCCACCAAGTGTTTGATAAAATTCTTAGATGACCAAAGCACGAATATTATTGCTAATATAGAATCCATTTGACTTGTATTGATATAGATCAAAGTTGAAAGGGGTGGACGAACATTGTATTACGCTCAAAGGCTGGAATTAAGATATGTGAGGCTAACTATCTACGTTAGGGAATGTTCGCTGATTCTCCCTACGCCTCATTCTTCATACTTGTCGATGGTTGACTCGAGATACGGTTTAGCCCTAGTTTTATGATATGTTGTAGAACTGTTATCTTCTAGGGTTGCAGTTACAGAATTCGTTCATGGTTGTCAATTTGAATATCATGAACTCAGCACGTAATCTTTATAGACTTATGTATTATTACCACATGAGTCTTAGTCTAGAAATTCGATATGCTCGAAACTTGATCGGTGTTTCGGTTCGGTCCGGTATGTCTATTTTAGTTCAGCATTGTTCATTGTTATTATGGTCTCGGTCCTTATTAATTAACCATAATTAAACATATGTGATTTTGCCCAAGGGCACGAAAGTCTTGTGTATATACGTATACATGGCCGAGGCCATTGACCGACGCACTACTAAAGCCGAGGCCATAGCGTGCATTTATTATCGGGCCGAGGCCCCACATATACAAACACGTATAATACGGTGATTCGATACACAAGAGTAGGAGTATACATATCTACTACTTCCTTGCTATTACGATTACGATTACGCTTATCGGTTTCGGTTTCGGTATTTTATTGCTTCGATTTTTTACATACCAGTACAATTCAAATGTGCTGATGTCCCTTTTATTGCTTGGGGGCCTGCATCGCGCGATATACAGGTTGACGACTCAGCTATTTAGGAGTGCACGTATCAGCTACTGGTGAGCCCCAAATTCCTTCGGGGCGTTGTCAGCTATCTAGTTATTTCAGTTGTAGATAGCTTTATTATTCGGTATTCTTAGAGGCTTCATAGACATTTCGGACGCATAAATGTATTTATTATGTTAGCCTTGTTGGCAATTATTCGATTGTTTTGGTTTAAGCCATGTTGGCTACGTTCGGATATTTCGGATTGTCTAAGTATTTTCGCATTATGATTTCGGTCGCACCTTTAGTATGTCGTGTGTTTTGTTGTTTCCACATTACGTTATGTTTTGATATCACATGTTGATTCGACGACCGGTTGGTTCGCTCGGTCACATGCAATCAGGCACCGGGTGCCGTGTTACGTCCAGGCCCAGGTTCGGGGCGTGACAAAGCTTGGTATCAGAGCACTAGGTTCAAGTGTCTTAGGGAGTCTATGAAGCCGTGTCCAGTGGGGTCTCTTTTATATGTGTGAGGGCCCCACACATATAAACAGTTGACCACCAAGACATTCAGGATTTGTCTCATTTCTTTCTACTCTAGATCGTGCCATGAACTTAGAGTAATAAGTAATCTTCTCTTCCAATCAAATTACGTACGTTTCGAATGCGCAGGCGACGAACAGATAACTCAAGGTCCAAGTAAGGATGTTTACCCACAGGGGGTACAATTGTGCGGATTTCATCGGTAATGAATGAGACTTCAAGTGCTATTGAAAGTGGAATACAATGTAAGTTGCCCGAGAAGGGGTGTAGTAGAATGAATGGTAAGTTGAATGATAATGATGTTCTTGAGAAAGGAGAATGAGAGATGGCAGGAAGAGGATATCAGAGAAATTAGAAAAGGAGCTAAGTCTACAGGAAACGTAAATCATGGAGGATCTCAAGGAGGTGGTGGCAGACAGTTTTCTACCGGAGGTCATCAGGACCCACTCCATCTGCAGCTAGTGCACTAGTCTTGAGGTCTAGATATGATCAAAAAGGTCAGTTCAGCTTGAAACAGATTTTAAGAGCATCAGCCTCACAGTGACATACCAATGTGAGCCACAGAAGTTTTCAAATCTTATGTGCAATAAGTGTTATAGGGACACAAAGATGTGTATCGTTGGGGCCTTAATGTGTGTTTCGGTGGCTCCTCTTAGTTCTCAAGCTCAGTCAGGTTGTAATACAGCTAAGCAAGCGATATTTCAATTCTCAGTGAAGACTGCTTGGATGCTTCAGCAGGTCGTCAGGATAAAGAGGCATCCCCGGTTATTAGCACGATATGAAATTTTCGTACGAACTATGCACTCGTTAATAAAAGAGGTATGTATGAAATAATAACCATGAGCAGACGATATTAAATTTTCGGGAATGATTTTAGTTTGTTTAAGTTAGTCAGATCAGAGTTAGAGAGTACGATGGTTGTAAGTTACTATAAGAAGTAATTATTATTATGAGATAAGAAGATGTGACAGTTCTCGCTTAAGCTATGTGAGTAAGTATTTATTCCAGATGTGTATAGTCTGATACGATTTTGAAGTGTATAGAAAGTTTGGGTTTAGTTGTTCCAATCTTTCGTATAAGATAGATAAAGGTTTGTTAAGTGTGATCCATAGCTCAGAAAAGATAGTATGCAACCGTAGAATAGCGTCAGAGGATGAGGGAGAGTTAGAAATAACTTAGGTTATTCAGAGCAAAATAAGAAAATATGAAGCTAGCAGGTGATTAACAGAAAAATAGTAAGTAAGTTTTGAGTAGATACAATGCATTAGCAATTTAGAACTAGTAGAAGTATGATTTGATTTCCTTAGTTAGATGAACATCTTAAGTGGGTGACAGTTCGGATACATCCGAATGTATGTTAGAAACCAAGGGCTTAAGTTAAGTTCGGAGTAGAGTAATTAGTGGAAGAAGAAATCGGCTAAGCCGTAAGAGAGCAAACTACGAAAGAATAACCTTTAAGAGTTGTCAAAAAGGGTTGTCCTAAGATTTACGGTGTGAAAGAGAGTTAAATCGTTAAGATGGAGTATGCCGATTATGAATACGAAGCAACCCGTTCATATAAGTAATTTAGTTTTTCCCAATGAGAAATTGCTCAGAGGTGAGTCAAAAAAAAAAAAAAAGTCGCCAGTGTTGCGAGTACAAAGCAATTACGAAAGATAAGGAATGTTAATTGGATCCCATCAAAAGAGAAGAATTTGTAAATATAAGACGTTAGCCTTGGTCTAAGGGGGAGATGCATAAATCGCCAATAAGTCCAGTGAGATAATTGAAGACCCGAAGAGTTAGTACGAGATATGAAGAACCTCATTTCAGTTAGGTTGGCATAATGAGATAGTCGCCATAAGGACTATGCCTCAACTTAGAGGAAACCCGAAATGAGTAGAATGATCGTCGAACGAATCGTGTCAAGTTCAATTATTATCGATTAGGCGATCACAGAAAAGCTATAAGATCATGCCCAGTTATGTGTCACAAAGGTAGTGCCATTGCACGAGACTCTAATCTTTAAGGTGCTAGTCAAAGACTTAGCTCACAACAGTACTATGAGTATTTTAGGAAGTATCTCAGAAAAAGAAAAAAAAAATCAGGTATGGGAAGTATAGCTCATGATTTAGGCAGACAAGAAAACTATGGTGAAAGAAGTTCACCGCTTATCCAAGCTAGGAATTCGACTTTCAGACTCTGAAGTGGGTGGAGTTGTTGCCCAGAACATGGCTTATTCCTCCTTAGTCATCGAAGAAAGAGAAGCGAGTTTGGTGATTCCTACTTTGTTGCGGATGAAAGAGAGATTCACGAACATAAAGCATCGACTTTTGAACAAGGGGGAGATGGCGGTACCATGAGATACCGAGGCAGATTATACATTCCAGATGTAGATGGGCTCAGAGAGCGGATTATGTCAGAGGATCACAATTCCAGAATATGGCAGGGTTTGTGGCTAAGTGGCCCAAATTTTTTGCAAGTGAAAGCCGAAAGCAACACCAGAGAGGCCTCCAGGACTTGTCTCGGAATATAAATATTCCCGTTTTGAGAATGGGAGATGATAAATATGGACTTTATAACATGTCTACCTCATTCGCTCTAAAGGCACGACCCGATTTGGGTGATTATGGACATCGACTTACGAAGTCGGCACACTTTTTGCCGTTAAGATGATAGATTTAGCACCGAAGATATGCCAAGTTGTTATTCGAGATGACTTCACGGGACCCTTGTCTATCATTTCGCATCATGGTTCCCGCTTCACAAAGAATTTCTAGAGATCCTTTCGTAAAGGATTGGGTATCAAGGTGAACCTTAGCACAAGCCTTTTCATCCTCGACAAATGGTCGACACGTATACGCTATTCGCATCTTATGTTATAATATTCATGTTAGTTCAATACTCGTATATTTATGTCGGCTTAGTACTCACATATCGGGCCGAAGATTCACGTATTCATGCCGGTACCCGTATTCGCATCCGGTATTCGGTCCACTGTATTCGCTAATCCAAGTATTTAGTTAGCTCGCATTCGGTCTAGCCCGATCTTTCGCCAATAGACATTCATTTAGTATCTCGGCAGCTTAGTAATCTTGTATCCATTCAATTCAAGTAAGCTTGTGTCCTTGATTTCAAGGTAATTGGGATGACCGCTGCACTCATTAAGTTTTCTTATAATAACGCTTACCACTCTAGTATCCGATGGCATCACCGAGGCCTTGTATGGGTTTAGGTCTCCAATTGGTTGGTTTGAGGTTGGTGAAGCATAGTTGTTACGGCCGGACTTGGTCTATCAGGCTATGGATAAAGTCAAGTTGATTCAAGAGCGTTTGAAGACGGCCCAGAGTAGCCAAAAGTCCTATTCGGACATGCGGCGTAGAGACTTGGAGTTCCAAGTTGATGATTGGGTGTTTCTAAAAGTTTCGCCTATGAAAGGCGTTATGAGATTGGGGAAGAAGGGGAAGCTTAGCCCCCGCTATATTGGGCCATATAGAATCCTGCAAAGGATCGGGCAAATGGCTTATGAGTTAGAATTGCCACAAAATTTGGCTGTCTGTACACCCGCATTTCATGTATCTATGTTGAAGAAGTTCATGGGAGACCCGTCTCTAGTTGTTCCTACCAAAATCATAGGGGTTAAAGATAACTCCGTCTTATGAAGAGATCCCGTTGGCTATTCTTGATCGTCAAATCCGCAAGTTGAGAACTAAAGAGATTGCTTCAAAGGAAAGTACTATGGAGAAATCGTAAAGTCGAAGAGGCTACGTGGGAGGCCGAAGAGGACATGAAGTCCGATATCGCCCATCTCTTTGAGAGCAAGCAAAAAATGTCAAGGTAACTAACCTTTTCATTTAGATCCTTATAGTATAATCTCCATGTTTTCAGTATTTAAACAGTTTAGTAGACATTCAGTTCAGTAATCATGTATTCATTCAGTCAGTTCAGTGATCACGTGGCTCAGTCAGTTAGTTTTAGGTATCTTAGTTATAGAATAAACGCTACCAAACTCCCATAGAGTCTCAGAATTAGCCGCGATCATAACCAAGACCATCATTCGAGGACGAATGATCCCAAGGGGGAGATAATGTTATACCCCATATCTAAGAACTAAGGTTAGACTCATATCATTAGAGTTTTAGTGGAAAAATTGAAGGTTTGAACGTTTTGCGAAAATGGTTGATAGGCCTACTTCGGGCAAGGATAACTCTTTGATTAGTTGGGAATTTGGGAAAGTACCCTCAATGAAAGTTGTAGTACGTAAAAATAGCTTTCTAACGATATAAGGACCAGGCCAATCGCAGATCGGAGCAAGGAGATATGATCGTCTCAATATGGCTAATAGTAAGGCGTTTAAAAGTCTATAGAATCGGCTAAGTTTTTGATACGTACGCCTTCCAAATAATTTCGTGAAAATCCGTTGGGAATTTGAGGAAACTTAAAACATGAAAGTTGTAGCCCTTTGAAATATATTTCCAACGGTACACTATGGGCCTTGAACAGAGCTATGTACAAGACGTTATGCCTATTTTACCGAATACTGTGCAGAACCGACACATGTCGCGCGTGTGGGCGCGTGCGGGCGCGTGCGATGGCTCCGCATCGCGGGCTGATCGCTCAATCTGAGTATTTAGCTGCAGAATGTCACGCGATGCCCGTGCATCGCGGACCCAACGCGAAAAGGGGTTTCGGGTCAAAAGTTGGATTTCGCGTTTTAAGTTATATTTAAGCTTGGGTTTTATTTCCCTAACATCCCTAGTCACGAAAAATCACCCTAAAGTCAGAGGGAACAAGTCCCAAGCCTCAAGAACCCTCCAAGGTAAGTTTTATCATGATTCTAGGTTAAATTCAAGTCCCTAATCGCTTTCTAACTCGAGTAAACCCTTCTAATCCATAGAGTTGTGATTGGAACATTATTGTTGGATGTGGAAACCCTAGAACCCAAATTCAAGAGGATTGAACGTCAAAAAGGTAATGCTTCTATACTCTAATCATTCATAATAGTGAATTGATGAGTTCTTGGGAGAATAGTAAATGGGTTTAGTAAAGAGAATTACACGAACTATAGTAGGGTTTTGGATTGTTGACTTGAGATTGTAATAATCATATGGGTGATGGAGAATGTTGTTAATTACACCTAATTGAGATTGTAGAATCAGCTTGAAGTAATAGAATGGGGATTGGGTGAAGAAAACACCATTAATGAAGGTTGTGGAGCTTCATGCCCACCAAGTGTTTGATAAAATGCTTAGATGACCAAAGCATGAATGTTATTGCTAATATAGAATCCATTTGACTTGTATTGATATAGATCAAAGTTGAAAGGGTGGACGAACATTGTATTACGCTCAAAGGCCGGAATTAAGGTATGCGAGGCTAACTATCTACGTTAGGAATGTTCATGATTCTCCTACGCCTCATTCTTCATACTTGTCGGAATTTGACTCGGAATACGGTTAGCCCTAGTTTTATGATATGTTGTAGAACCGTTATCTTCTAGGGTTGCATTTACGAAATTCGTTCATGGTTGTCAATTTGAATATCATGAACTCAAGACGTAATCTTTATAGACTTATGTATTGTTACCACGAGTCTCGCCTAGAAATTCGATGCTCGAAACGATGTTGTTTTCGGTTCGACTCAAGATGTCTATTTTAGTTCAAGATTGTTCATTGTTATTATGGTCTCGGTCCTTATTAATTAACCATAATTAAACATATGTGATTTTGCCCAAGGGCACAAAGACACCTTGTGTATACGTATACATGGCCGAGGCCATTGGACGCACTACTAGGCCGAGGCCATAGCGTGCATTTATTATCGGGGCCGAGGCCCCACATATACAAACACATATAATACGGGTGATTCATACATATAGAGCGGAAGTATTCATATCTCTACTTCCTTGCTATTACGATTCTGATTATCGATTTCGCTTTCAGTATTTTATTACTTTAGTTGCTTTACATACCAGTACAATTCAAATGTGCTGATGTCCCTTTTATTGCTTGGGGGCCTGCATCGCGCGATATACAGGTTGACGACTCAGCTATTTAGGAGTGCACGTATCGCCCATCATGCGAGCCCCCAAATTCCTTCGGGGCGTTGTCGCCTATCTAGTTATTTCGGTTTATAGATAAATACTATTATTCGTATTCTTAGAGGCTTCATAGACACGGTTCGGACGAATGATATTTATTATGTTAGCCTTGTTGGCGGTATTCGCTTGTTTTGGTTTAAGCCATGTTGGCTACGTTCGATATTTCGCATTGTCTAAGTATTTCCGCATTATGATTTCGGTCGGACCTTTAGTATATCAAAGATGTGTTTTGTTGTTTCCACGTTCGCTATGTTTTGATATCACATGTTGATTCGGCCGGCCCGCCTGGTTCGCTCGGTCACATGCAATCAGGCACCGGGTACCGTGTTACGTCCAGGCCCAGGTTCGGGGCGTGACACCTAAAATTTGGGAAACGGGGCCCATAACCGAAAAACGGGAAATTCGGTGCTAAATTATCCAATTAAACACTAAGTGATGAATGTCACACCCCGATCTCCCTAGGGTGTGATGGGCACCCGACCCCGTAACCGGAGCCGAGCGAACCCACTGACTCTTACTACGTACTAAAAAAAATTTTGAACCTCTAAATCAAGTACATATAATAAGACTACCAAAACATTCTTTTATTGCCTTTAAATCACATAAAATATGTAACTGTACAAACTAGTGTTATAGTACAAACTGACTCCCGAAACTCACGACTCGTCCGCAAAGTCTCTCTAATTACCGAACACGTCATCATCGCACATGTACTCTGACTCGGCAGCACTCCAGGACAAATGGAGCCTACCAACCCCGCTGGACATCTTCTATGCTAGCTGCAGCTTATCTGAGTTCACCTGCGCGGCATGAAACGTGCCCCCCTATAAGAGGGGTCAGATGAAAGAATGTACCGAGTATGCAAGGCACAAGAATAACATAGTAAGAGCTGTAGAGCATGTCATGGGAAGTCGTAATACATGCATATGGAACATGTCACGTGTAAAGCGTAACCACGCATGAGTAATAACTCGTATGGAAACATAACCCGTATCGTAGGTTAAAAAGAGTAACCCGTACATATAAATGCCCTCAAGTACCGCTTTCCGTTTTCTTAGCTTTCGTACTCATATATATATACATATGTACATAAAAATTAGAATATATCATATTGCCGAGGCGTCGGCACCGATCCATTTAACCATAATATGCACACCCCGCGTCCGGCATCCCGCGTCCGGACGATATCATGTGCCATACTCCAACCGATCGGGTGGATATGCGATATAACGCTACGCCCTTATCTCCATTTTCCCCGTAAATATATCGGCGTCTATAGCGCCCCCCGGCTCTTTCGTCATATATATATTCATATCACATACATATATCGGCTATAGCGCTCCGATTCTTTTTGTCACATGCACATACTTATATCATATGTATACTTACCGTCTATAGCGCTCTCGATTCTCGCTATCATATACATATACTTATATCATGTATTTATCAGCGTCTATATAGCGCTCTGATTCGATTATCATATCCATATACGTATGTCGAGTACACGCATCAACCGGGGTAGTAGGGCAATATTCCATATATTTAGAATCCTTAGAATAGTCATTACCTATAATAGACTTGGGATATCCAGAAATAGTTTAACATTTCCATATTTTCATTTTTATAACGTAACATATCGTCAACATATCTATCGTAGGCATGTTCTCATTTTCGACTCCATCGTTGTCATTGTCACGGTCATCATAGACATATTTATATTAGGACATCGTTGTACCTATCGTTTGATAATCGGGACAAGGATCAGAAGTTTCCTTAGGATTCCACTCCAAAACAAGCCAAATGAAACAATAAGGAAAATCCGGAACAATGGGCCCACCCGGGTCAAATGAGGCGCGCACACAATTTACGTGTAATACGTTTCATGACATTACTAATGAGAGTTTTAAAGTAATCGGTCTCATTTATGCAAGTTCTAGAGGCCTAAGAAGTTTTCCAAGATTTCGCACCATTTCTAGTTCAATTTCTTCGAATGAATAGTAGCGAATTTCAATCTTGATTTCGAGAAAAGGAATAGTCCCCGAGGCCCGTATCCAAATTTAGTACGTCTAAGACATGCCATAGAAAGAAGGGTAAAGCCTCACATACCTCTTTCCGCTCCTTTTGCTATTCCAAAGTCACGTCGCAATCCCGTCAAAATCTGCAAATTGGTCATGTTTACCCAAAACTTTCATTTAGGGTACTTAGAGTTGGAATCTTAGAGTAGTACTTGGCTACCAAAATTTTGGCAAAAGACTTCCCCCGTACATACTCCATCCCACCAAGTTCAACTTGGCCAATTTCAAACAAACAACAACAACCCCGGAATGCAACCCGGCCAAACTAACAACAATACCAACAATTCTTATCAACAACATTATCAATTCATTCAAAATACATTATAATGCTGATAACTCTTCTTCAAATATTCCAACACATTCCAATTATATTCAATTCAACTTCATATATTCAAACGAACCACATATAATCAAACTATCATTAACGCTCATCCGTTTAATTACTAATCCAAACCCATTCAAATAATATACAAGAACACTTCAAAGCAATTCATACAATATTTTCAACAAACCAAATATTGTTCCAACTTACCCGAAATTGCCTCCCAACCCGAGAACAACACCAAATATATCCTTTCCTTCCAAATTCATGAATTACACTAATAATCCACAACGACGATAACAAAAAACGCTAACAACAATTTGTTCATTCCCATTTTTCTATTACAAAGGGACCTATTCGGCCAACACCATCCAAACACATATGCATGATTTTCATCCTTTTCTTTCACTCCACAACAATCAAAACATGCTAATTAGAATTAATTCACCACTCCTAACATGAAATACACATGCACGGCCAAAAGTCATCATCCACGGTTCAACTTCAACATCTATACCTTCATGTTTTTCATTCATTTCTACGTACTACAACATCAACAAATCATGCATGAACACATAAAAAGAGGCTTGGAACTTACCTTCTTCCTTCTACTTGTTCATTCGGCCATGGTGAAGTTTCACAAGAATAAGAACTTTACTCAATTCAACAACTACCTCATGTTGTTTAGCACCTTCCAATTAGTATGAACCCATGAAGAAAGAAATTTTTCATGCTCAAATTGATGGGGCTGGTTCGGCCAGCCCCTCCTAGCCGACCATCTCTTTCTCTTCTTTTTTTTTTTTCCTTTCTTTCTTGTTCTTTCTCTTTTCTTAAAAATATGACCACTCCTCTCTCTTATATATATATATATATATATATATATATATATATATACATTTGGCACATGCACGTACCCTCTCTAGATTTTTCTCTCTTTTTCTTGAATTTTCCTCTTTTTTCCTTGAATTTCCTAAAGTGGTCAAAGATGACCACTTGTCTTCCTAGGCACACTTTGGCCCTTCAAGACTTTTCTTGAACTTGTAATAAAATTACCATTTTGCCCCTCGACTTTTCTCAATATTACCATTTTGTCCCTAACCTTCCGCATTATTTCCACGGCCCATTTTACGAATTTCTCTTCTCGTCTCAACCTTTCTCAATATTTCCACAATACCGATGTTCATGAATAATATTTCTACCAACTCGGACATTAAAATTATTTCGAACGTAGTCTTATCCTTAATTTCTCACCATTGTCTCGCTATGTCCGAACGTACGAAATACGGGCTATAACATCTTCCTCTCTCTTTAGAACATTCGTCCTCGAATGTTCAACCGACTCCATGGGCGTCATAATACTCTGGGAGGGTTCTTTTCATAGCTACTCTTTCCTTTATGCCCGTCCCTTATCCTTTACCTTATTTTCCTTATAATAGAACTCCTTGACCTTTTCCCAAGTCTTTGCTCCATGTCATAGGTTCCTTTTTCTAATACGATCTCCCCCCCCCGGGGCTATGCTAACCGTCCTTTTATAAAGTCTTCATTTATACCTTGTCTCTCATCTTCCTTCTAACTCCGTGCCTGACATCTCAGAAACTTTTTATCCTAAGTTTTCTCTTTACCTTCCATCTATGTCGTCCCTTTTGTCCACATTTTTCATTCACCATTCGTCCGTTCATTCCCTTGGTTCGCTTGTTCGTTGTTCTTTCGTAACTACGCATTGGTGTCGTAACTGTACGTTCATATCTCAATCTGCTACTTTTGTTCTTGGCACAAAATCCTTCGATACAACCACACGCGGAATACCCTACGCGTTCATATATACATATGTTTTTACCAGTAACTAGCCCGCAGACTACTTCCAACCACTGTTCAAGCCTATTCCACCTCTACCGTGTTGTACTCCCCATTGTCTCTTCGCAAGCAAGTTTGCCTCGTCTACACATGTCTTCTTAGCGGTCTCCAACCATCCCGTATATCCTAGTTTTTCCTTAGACTACCCTAGCTTTTCATTTGTCTCTTATGTCTCAATTTATGACATTTCTTTCAACTACTGCGGGGTCACCCATCTTAGGATTTCTCCCACCGAGCACGCTTAACCTCAAAACTTTGGTGGGGGTTGATTATGCTGCGATATTTTCGCGTCCGCTTTCCCCGCATGGCCTTTACTACTCAATGCGAAGCCAATCAAGACTTTATAACTTCAGACATTTTCGTAATACGTCCTTTCTTTACGATATGATCGTTTTGCCCTTTTCTTTCTAGATGTCCACCTTCCGCCGCATGCATGGATATTTCACATCCGGCGCCCGCCTCCACGTAACGAACAAGTATATCGATCCAGTCTTACCTTTTCGACTTTCCATTATCATTATTCGCCTTTTACCGCCCGCCGATATCGGGCGCCTACGAAAATCAACGATTAATATAAGGAATCTTACTTCGCTCGACTTGGCTCTATCGCACGATCTAGTGATGACGAAGAAGGTCAACCATTCTAGATGCCCCGCAGCTCGCTTTATAAATGTCGGCTTCACGCCATAAACAGACTCTACCTACACGACTTTGCAGACAACCCTGGACCGACCGGCTCGATACCACTTTGTCCACCCCGATCTACTAGGGTGCGATGGAGCACCCGACCCTTACCTAGGGCCGAGCGAACCCTTCACTCTTATTCCATGCGTAAATTTTTTTTCTAAGTCAAATACACATAACAAAGCTTACTAAAATATTCTTTACTGCTTCCCGAGTTAGAATCGGATTTATGTAATCGTATAAAACTTTATATCATAATACAACCGACGCATTGGCCAATGAAGCCAGCAGACGGACCGACTTCGTACCTGTCGACTCTACGCCGTTGTCATCACAAGATCATATTTACATTAGGTAGCGTTGTACTGTCGTTTGATAATCGGGACAAGGATCGGGGTTTTCTTGGGATTCAACTCCAAAACAAGCCAAATGGCTCAATAAGGAAAACCGGGAACAATAGGCCCACCTCGGGTCAAATGAGACGGCGCATACACAATTTACGTGTAATACATTTCAGCGACATTACTTATGAGAGTTTTTAAAAGGTAATCGGGTCTCATTTATGCAAGTTCTAGAGGTACGAGAAGTTTTCTGACATTTCGTACCATTTACTAATTCAATTCTTGAATGAATAGTAGCGAATTTCAATCTTGGATTTCGAGAAAGGAATGGTCCCCGAGGCCCGTATCCAACTTAATACGTCTAAGACATGCCATAGAAAGAAGGAGGTGAAGCCTTACGTACCTCTTTACCAACTGCGTTTGCTATTCCAAAGTCACATTCAATCCGTCACAATCGCAAATTGGTCATGTTTACCCAAAACTTTCATTAGGGTACTTAGAGTAGTTCTTGGCTACCAAATTTTAAGATTTCCCACTGCATACTCCATCCCACCAAGTTCAACTTGGCTAATTCAATCCAAATGTCCCTGAATTTAACGCGCCAAAACTATCAACAATACTAACAATTCTTATCAACAACATTAATATTCCATTCAAAATACATTATAATGCTAATAACTCTTCTTCAAATATTCCAACACATTCCAATCATATTCAATTCAACTTCATATATTCAAGCGAACCACATATAATCAACTATCATTAACGCTCATCCGTTTAATTACTAATCCAAACCGGATTTCAAATAATATACAAGAACATGACAATTTATATACAATATTTTCAACAAACCAAATATTGTTCCAACTTACCCGAAATTGCCTCCAAACCCGAGAACAACACCAAATATCCTTTCCTTCCAAATTCATGAATTACACTAATAATCCACACCTTAACAAGCAATTCTCATAAATACAAAAATCACATAAAATGTACATAAACTTCCAAACCATCCCATAACTAACATAACATTGTTTTGAGTCATCAAACTTGCATTTTTCATCCTAAAATCCACAACGACGATAACGAAAAACGCTAACGACAATTTGTTCATTCCCAATTACACAAAGGAACCTATTCGGCCAACACCATCCAAACACATATACATGGTTTTCATTCTTTTCTTCACTCACAACAATCAAACATGCTAATTAGAATTAATCCACCGCTCTAACATGCAATACACATGCACGGCCAAAAGTCATCATCCACGGTTCAACTTGACATCTATACCTTCATGTCTTTCATTCATTTCTACGTTATACAACATCAACAAATCATGCATGACACATAAAAGAGGTTTGGAACTTACCTTCTTCCTTCTACTTGTTCATTCGGCCGTGGTGAGTTTCCTGAGAATAAGAACTTTGCTCAATTCAACAACTACCTCATGTTGTTTAGCACCTTCCAATTAGTATGAAACCATGAAGAAAGAAATTTTCCATGATCAACTTTGAGGGGCTGGTTTCGGCCAGCCCTCTCCCTCTCCATGGTCGTTCTTCTTTTTTCTTTTCTTTTGTTCTTTCTTTGCTCTCTCTTTTTCTTCCACTCTCTTCAATTAAAAGAATGACCACTCACATATATATTTATATATAACTCTCAAGCATGTAGAGGGCATGCCCTCTCTCTCATTTCTCCCAGATTTTCTTTCTTTTCTTGACACTTCTCTTTATTTTCTTCAATTTCCAAAAAGATGACTAATCCCCCCCCCTTTTTTTTTATTAAATTTCGGCCAACATGGCCCTTTTTTCAAGACATCACTTAAGCACTCGTGAAATGACCATTTTACCCTAGCCTTTCCACATTATTCATGGTGCCACTTTGCGAATTTCTCCTTTTTCGCCCTCAACCTTTCTCAATATTCCATATCAACAATATTCTTAAATAATATTAATAACCCACTTGCGCATTAAAATAGTTTTGAAGAACGATCTCACCTTCACATTCCACGACTTCTTTGAAATGTCCGAGCGCACGAAATACGGACTATAACATCAACCCAACTCAACTCAACTCATATCATATCATATATGCACAACTCATATCATCATGCCCAAAAACATTTCCCCTCGGGCTTAAACATATCAATCTTACTTTTTTTCCCGGCTTCGATGGACCATCTCATATCTCATAATATGCCTCATCAAAATGAATATATTTATGCATGCATGCATGGATAAGTACAAAATACATAGTAACATGTGTCAACAGAGTCATGAAGTAGTGATGAATGTATATGCACTATGGATCACATAATATCAACTTAAGGTCAAGATTGATGCCACTTTCACCATATAAATGAGATATGGTGTGATGAATTCAAATTAACCAATTCGTACACAAAACAGTCAAACATGGCCATCTAGCCCAAATAAGCAACAACTATACCAACCGAAATTGATTTATCACCACAACCAATGCCCGCAGCGCTATCATGCTTTCCCCGTCACAACATGCTAACATACAACAGTTTCCTGAACAAATGCACTGGTACCCAACCAAGTGTTCATCACAACCACTAAAGTGGGACCCCCTTTTTATGCCCAATACCCCTTCAACATTTACAGACTACATACGTCCTCCAATCAGAGTGTGAAAGAGTAAATCGTAACCTACCTCAATATCGAGAGGGAGCCACGAACCTCAAACCCGAACCTTACCCTTTCGGAGTGCCTCCGAATGGGTAAAGTCTATCAAGTACGAATTCTACATTAATATATGATTCTAAGGATGCCCATAAAGCCATAAAAAGGATTCAGGTCCGAAGAGTTAATCCAAGACCCTGACCCAAATCTCAAAAGTCAAAACAGTAATCTAACATGAATTCAAGCTCAACAATGTCAATTTAGTGCTCTTCGATGTCACATAAATCCAACAATACATAAACAAACACAAAATAGACAAACCCGCACCCGCACCCGCACCCAAGGGCACAACTTGAATTTTAGTTTAGAGTTAGCTTACCCATAGCCTAATTAGTCTAAATCTAGAAAATTATGCAAAACTAGTCATGGGTTGGTCTCCAATTTATCAAGATTTCCCAATTTCAACCTAGGGCTATCACCCCTAATTTTCCCATCATAAATCATGATCTCTAACATGGAATTCCTTAATAATTGATGATATAAAAGTAAAAGTGTTATATCCCGTATTTTGTACATTGAGATAATCCGAGCTAACCATGATAAGCTAAGGACAAGACTATTCCGGGATACGAGGTAGAAACTTTTGACCTCCGATTTTATTTTAAGGCACAAGTTGCTTATTATTTTATTGGTATGGAATATTAAGGAAAATTTAGGGTTAAAGTGAATTAAGGAAAGTTGTTATTTCATGAAATAAGCTAGTGTGGCCGTGTGGATTGAAGTGGGCTCCCACCCATTGCTTGGCCAAATTTGATTGATCCAAGCCATGCTGTGGGGGTAAGCCATATGTGTTAATTATATATGTAAACAATAGATGAAAGCAAGATTATATTCATC
>NC_081346.1:34216925-34237309 GCF_029784015.1 Lycium ferocissimum
AGTCCTACGTCTATTTATCGTACAACATGACACCAAGACCCTCAACTCATTCACCTTGTGCTAATAACCACAAGCCAGATCCCCAACAATATCACGAAAATCATATATTCATTATTACCATTTGGTTTAGTCTAGGAGCCGACTCTTCTCTATGATATCTTTAGTCTACATCCTTTAGAGGCCAACCATACAACTGATCCTATGAACAATCCACAAGATAAACCAGCCAGTAAAAGTCACAATTAATCTAGATAAGTATACATTATCGCCTAAGTAGTATCTAATCTCAATTGTGCCCAATCTCAATATGTCAATCCAAATCCAACATCACAAGTAAACACCAAATCATCTCAACGAGCCAAAATGCAATGCAATGCAATGATGTATGAATGCAATGCCATGCAAATGCTGTGTACACATGTACTCCGGACGGAAATATCGACGTCTCAATAGCATAACCCAGTGTGACTCGCGAAGTCTAAGTGCCACCCGTCCCGGATCTTTGCCCAACAGACAGACGGGACCCTGGATCTTTGCCCATGGGGGTTCTCACCGGCACCACCCTAGGGGACCCACGGAGTCTATGCACTATCAACTATTTCGAAACTAACATCGGATATCGGCCATGCAATCAACGATTCCGAGATGAACATCAGACATCGGCCATCTCACGTCACTCAAGTAAAAGAGTTTTATCAAGTATCAATTTCACTCAATCGACGATTCCGGGATGAACCTCGGATATCGGCCATGCAATAGTGTATTATGAAAATGAGAGTGCATGCAATGCATGGATTAGCATCGATAATCATGCTCAATATCACAATTACCAACGATGGGTACGCCAATAATATATCCGAATCACAAATACCAACAGTGGGTATGCCAATAATATAACCAAATCAAAAGTACCAATACTGGGTACACCAACAATATATCCAAACCACAAATACCAATAGTGGGTATGCCAATAATATCGTAATCTAGGCGATAACAGAATCTAATATTTATCAACAACTCATGGCATCAAGCCGGCATAATAGAACAATCAATCACAACACAATGGGGTGGCTAGTCCCCACACATAACAGGTTGATCAAATTGATATACATTATTACCACTTCCCTAAATCAGCCTATTAGCATAGAGCAAGAAATCTCACCCTACACTCACAAGCATTCATCAACACTCAATCTAGAACTCAGTCACAATCGTTGGTGCATTTTATCCTTCCATTTATCAACTAGATTCATTATTAATAACATAACACAATTAATAACATATTACGGGAATTCTCATCATTAGACACAGAAATAGGTATCACCCGCTACTTCTAAGTCACATAAAATTCCACCGATTTTCAAGAAGGCCACATCATGCATCCTAACTAATCTACAGGCCACAAGCCCGAAAACACAATCACACATCAATACCATCCTAGGATTCCATCTCAAATCTCCAATTCCTACACATGCATTCTCCGTTCCTTCTAAGACACGAATATGGGAAGCTAACCGGAGTCTACCGAAAAGGAAAGCCCTAACCTACATAGCAGCAGAACAGGTGCCACGAACCCACATCTTGTTTCGTCATTCGAAGCGTCTCCAAACAATCAAACTCTATCGCATATGAATTCTATGTAAGAAACCATGAATAATGATACCCATAATGACTATATTCTATTCGGGTAAAAAACCCACTCTTTAATTTAGGAAAACGGGACTCAAGGGCAAACGGGAATTTTATGACCAATTACCAAATTCAATACCAAAGGTTCAAAACCCGTTACTATAATCATAGGAATACTCAATTAATTCTCAAAATCATCATTTATATGAAAACCCCCAAATTTGGGTCTAAGAACCCTAACTTTGATTCAAGAAATTAAATTCTAGAATGGAAGATTATTGGTCAGCAAGCCTAGATATAACATTATCTAGCTTGAACAACAACAATTACTCATAAATTAGGAAGCCAAATCATTTTTAAGACCCTTTTAGGAAAACCCCATAAACCCTCTTTTGATTCTAAGGATTTTATGGTTAGATTAAGGATAAGGAGATGAAGCTAAATGACTATAGAGCCAAGAACCTTACCTTAGTGGAGAATAGGTAGAAACCCTTTAGTCTGCCTCTCCCTCTGGCCCTTAGAACGAAATAAGAATAATGACTATGTGTCTAGGATTTTTACAAATATAAAAGTATTTTGGTACAACGATATCGTTGCAGCGGCCATCGTGCCGCCCTAGAGGTACCGCACCAGCGGTGCCCTGGCGGCCTAGCCACACATCTCCTAATGTCGCTCCAGCGGCACCCTCTGGTGCCTTTGCGGCGGACGCCAGTTAATCAGAAACCAGAAGCAGCTCAACCTTTTCGTAAAATCAAACACAAAACTCGATTATCATTCAAGACCCAAAACACACAAATAAAATATGCTGATGTACCTAAAAACACATTACGAACACACTCGTGGCCTCGAAATTTCCAACAGAGGCTTCATTTACCAAGTCATCTCCGGATGGCCTAAATATCAATTTTCCAACCCAAGTCCCAAAACGCAACTGAGTGCATTAGGAACCGAACCAAACCCACCAATCAATCACAAATGGTCATCCGAACCTGTTGGAATTTCAAAAAAAGTCGGTTTTTACCCAAAAGTCAACTCCCGGTCAAACGATTTCCGCTTAAAGTCAGATTCCTGAAGGGTGTTCCAAGACTCAAAATAACACCTAGGAAGCCATGTCAATTATCTTCTCGGGTCCAAATAGTTTTAACGAGACTCTGGAATGGGTCTACGAGGGCAAAAACGAAATAATCACGGTAACGACAAAATGGGTCGTTACATTAAATATACATATATTGAATGAAAAGGTAAACAAAAGCAATAAGTTAAATCAGAAATGAGTGAATTTTTATTTTTCATTAAGATAACCATTAATATTATGTTATGTTGCTGCTACCTGGGTTGATTCGGGCAAAACTGTTAATTGGAATTTATTGCAAAGATTTGTCACAAAGATCATCCTTGGTTAATTTTTAAACAGAAAAATGAGGTAAACGTCGAAAAAATTGACAAAATAAATACGAATGTTGGCCACAAAGAGGTATCACCTCACCTCTTCTATGCCTAGCTTTACTATATAATAGATTCCATCTTCTATCTTTCATAAAATAATACACAAATTCCCTCATAACTTATATATGTATTAGTTATGAGATTTTAAAATTACAAACCAAATACCATATTAATTCTTTACATGAATAATTTACCTCCTAACCAGCTACCAAACATGATATTACTTGTGTAGGATTTAATACCTACATAAATCACCTCCAAGCCAGCTTCCGAATGACCCCTAGATGGTTATATACGCTCCTATTTCAAAAAGTAACATAACTTCTCCGAATTGTTTTAGGATTTTACATCCCTAATCAATGCGAAATTATATTTGATAACATATTTTATTATTATAACGGTGAGCGTTTTTTTTAAATCAATTTTTTATGTTATATTATACTTTAGATTCTCTATAACAACATTTTCATCCCTAAATGTTTAGGTTAAATAAACTCCTATTTCCAAAAATCACATAACTTCCCCTCTATCCTTTATAATTTTTTTTGCTTTCCTTTTTCATCCCTAAACAGAACAATCAATTGTTTCTTAATTTTTTAAGATACAAGCGTATGACCACCAGATATTCAACAACTTTTACACCGATCGAAACATAAATTAAAAAATGGGATTAATTTCTATAAATTAGCATTTGAAAATATGCCTTAAATCTCTAGATTTTGAAAATTCATTGATCCAATATGATTATATTAAAATAGGAAAAAACGATAAAACAAATAGAACAGATATTGACCAACTGACTTATTATGTGAATATAACCTTTAACTATGGCATAATCTTTAAAAATATACGCCGATATACTTAGTGATTATTTTTAATTTCTGTAATGACCCGTTTGGTAATTATTTCATTTTTTACCCTTTTATCCCTATTGACTTTTCCCCTAGCATCGTTAGAGTGTGTTTGACTTGTGGGAAAGGGTAACATGATTCCCGAAGAGATCAGGCGAGCCTTGTTTGATTTTGAGGAAGTTAGAAGTTCTAAATTGAATATGTGAAAAATGTTTGACCAGTTGACTTTTAGGTAAACGGACCTTTTTCGCAATTTCGTCGATCCCATGAGGTCCAGAGGATCATTTATGACTTGGTAGGGTGGCTGGTTCGGTTCTCGAGGCTTTCGGGTGCATTTTTGGTACTTGGTTGGAAACTTGGTTTTAGCCGTTTGGGGACCTTCGTTGGAGTTTCGAGGTCACGGATGGATTCATAACATGTTTTTACTTGTGTTGTCATGTTTAGATTGTAACCGGGCAGTTCTGAATGGTTGTCGGGGTTTCGGGTTGAGACTTGGTGAAACCATGAAATTGCTGGTTTCTGGTGTCACATCCCAAACTGGAAGGCCATGACCGGCAACCGGGCCCTACCTGTCAAGCACCAGTAATCATACTTTCGTATCATAATCATAAACAAGAGTGGACCTCAAGGGTCGTTAGATAAAAATCTGCAAGATCATAAGAGAAATATGCTGAAAAAGGGATGAGCCCGAAAAGACATACTATATGACTATGCTGGACAAAAACTGTGCAAGCCGACAAGGCCATCATGAAATACTATACAACAAAAATATAGGCCGAAGGGGCCATACAACGTCTAACTAACCCATGACTGTCTACAAGCCTCTACTGGAGTATATGACATAACAAAGTCGGGATAGGGCCCCGCCATACCTATATGCACACAAAAGTATAACGTACCAAAAACACAACAACAACTCTGGAACAAGAGGAGTGCTCCAATATCAGCTGAACAGCAGCCCATAGTGGCAGATCGTCAACCTGTCTACCTGAACCTGCGAGCATGAAATGCAGCGCCCCCAAAAAAAAGGGACGTCAGTACGGGTAAGGTATTGAGTATGTATGGAAGTAACACGAAGAGCCATAAAAGTACACAGGATAAAATGAATGCAACCTATACGTCTGAACTGCCGTTGTTGGCCAATGATATGCATAAATACTGTGCATGCCTACATAAGGGTCATACATATATATATATATATATATATATATATATATGTGTGTGTGTGTGTGTGTGTGTGTATGTGTGTGTGTGTGTGTGTGTGTGTGTGTGTGTGTGTGTATAACGCCTGTCAAGCCTCTGTGGGCATCCATCGTATCATATCGGCCTCCGTGGGCATCATCATGATGTAACCAACCGATCAGGTGGTAGTGCATATATAACGCCGTCACCTTCCCCATACCCCATTTATATAATACATAATATACGCGTATATAATGCCTGAGGGGTCATAGGTCTATATATATATATATATATATATATATATATTATAAATGAAATGCAATTCAAGAATATGATAAGAGTACATCCTGAATCTGTCGGAGTGACGGAAGGTCGTTACACCTCCGAACATCGTTATGAAATAGCATTTTCATCAACAATAAACAATGAATCATACTAAATCTGAAGAAAAAATTACTGAAAACAACATTCCGAAACATGAATCAACATGGAACATCCCTAGCTACCATGAATAGAGTCATTATGGAGTAGGGTTACGTTTATGTTTCGTTCATAAGGTTCATGCCAAAGAAGGAAAGTTAACCTTAACATACCTCAAGTCATCCAAGCAATCCAACAACGAGCTTATCATAACTAGAGCGCCAATCCTATAACAAAGGACTATATATACAACTTAGATGGCGCTAGTATATCACGCATATCAATGATAACTCGATTCTAAAGTGAAACGAGCAGCATTCCCCTATTTATTAGTCATCACCACAAAGCCCGCAACCAACAATCAATACAACAACCTGATATGATCTTTTTTAAACTCATATCCTCAATATTTAAAGATATACAATTGAGCAGCCCGATATACGCTTGTATACAACACTTATACACTTTCTTCTTCCAAATACACCAAGTATAATAACCTCAACACATTCTCAACATCAACAATTATCCCTAAAAAAAAATATTTTTTCTCAAAACACACTAACAATCATGGCTCAAGTTAGATTACAACTCAAAATAACATCAAGTTCATGTTTGAACCTTTCCTCCAATTTCTTTCTCTCCAACCCTAGCATAAATATCACATAAACTCATAAATATGGAATAAGATGAAATCTTACCTCAAGAGCTCAAGAACACTTCAATTCAAGATTACTTCACCTTTAAGTATCCTTTAATACTTCTACAAGAAGGAGAAACAAGATTCAACAATACTTTTAAAACCTATAGCACTTGATTCTCACTTTGATCTTTGATTTTTACTTGGGGAGCGATTGACTATGATGGGAGAGGGTTTCTAGGGCTTATATGAACTTAGGTTTGAGTTAAAATGACTTAAAAATGAGGAGAGGTCATAATATAAACAAACAGTAAAATCCACCACCAAAGTGAGGTACGACCCAAATGTACGGCCAGTACAAGTTGGCCATACATCTTGGTGGTGGACGACCTTTTGACTTTTAAAAGTGTTTTAAGGGGTTATTTTGCTTATTTTCAACCCAAATCTTGCCCATATACTCCCTAAAACCCTCTTCAATAGTTCTTGGAGATTTAAAGTGAAACTAAGTGTTTTTATCCAAGATTAACCTTGAAGATTAGCTTAGGTAAAGAATAGCACTTGTGTGGTGTTGTATTGGAGTTAAGGGTGATTATAAGCTAAGAGAAGCTTGGATTTCGAGTTGTGGCTATTGTATAAGGTAATTGTATTATGTTGTTTCTTGTGCTTAAGATTATTTTGCTATTGGTGGATGTAAATGGTTGAAGTAAGCATGAACTAGTGTGTCGAGTTACTATTTGATAGTTGGCACGAGTTCATGGGCTGTTTTCTGGTTATTTTTGTATGGTATAAGGTGGGGGGATTCTTGATGAGTGCACTTGTTATCTTGTTAAAGAAGTTATTGAGTTAAAGTAAGAAATTCATAAGGGGTGACATGGGTTATATGAGTTCCAATCCGAGCTTGCCGCTCATCGTGAGATATTAATGACTTTTTGATATAATGTGCCTTGTTGTTGGTGTTTGTATTTGTTGTGTTGCTTTGGTTGTTTTTGTTGATATATGGAGTTGGAGGAAGTCAATGTTATAGGGGAGATGCTGCCCAAATTTATAAGGACAAGTTACTAACATAAAGATTCGACTAAGCCTCTCGACGGTATTAACCATAGACCTTATTGTGCTTATGTAGATTAAGTTATATTGTGGACTGCATTGGATTACTGTGGAAACAAGGAGATTGAGGTATGTGAAGGATAACACTTTTTTTTTTTTTTTGGCATGATCTAAAGTGAAGCGAAACACTATCCCATAATGAATACTCTCTTAGTAGCTAGGGATGTCCATGTTGTTCATTTCCTTGTAATGTTATTCCAAGCATGTCTAGTGTATGATCCTTGAAGTCTTTTTGAGGCCCGTAATGATAGTAGTGATGTTCATAATGGAATCAGATGTGCAACGACCTTACGTCACTCCGATAGGCTCAAATGTATCCTTATCATACTCATGCATCTATACATATACAATACTATGATGATGATGCCCATAGAGGCCTGATGGCATTATGCACACATAAATACACACACACACACACACACACACACACACACACACACACACATATATATATATATATATATATATATATATATATATATATATATATATATATATATATATATATATATACACACACACACGTATATATATACACACACACACACACACACACACACATATATATGTGTGTGTGTATATATATATATATATATCTCTGTGTGTGTGTGTGTGTGTGACGGCGTTATATACGCCCCACTGATTAGTTGGACATAATGATGATGCCCATCGAGGCTTGATGGCGTTATATACGCATATATATGTATGACAGCGTTATATATGCATATATATATGTATGACAGCGTTATATATGCATATATACTTTACTTATGCATATCAGGGCCCTCAGAGGCATTTCAGATGTTCAGGTTGATTTTCTTATCCCTATGTTATCTCCATGTCTCTCTTATGTTATCTTTTGCCTTACATACTTGGTATTTTATTTGTACTGATGTCCTTTTGCCTGGGGATGCTGTGTTTCATGTCTGCAGGTTCTAGTAGATAGGGTGATGGTCCATATCAATAGGCTGCCCACTCAGCGTTGATATTGGAGCACTCCACTTGTCTCAGAGTTGCTGTCTAGCTTTGCTACAATTTTTGTATGCATATGGGTATGTGGGGCCCTGTCCTGACTTTATGATGTTTAGAGGTTTGTAGATAGCTATTATGTAATTAGATGTTGTACGGCCTTGTTGGTCTGTATTTTGTGTATAGATGGTCATGACGGCCTTGTGGGCCCGTACTATGTTGTCCAGTTATGTATATATACGTATGTCCTTTTGGCTTGTCTAGTCCATTTTTCATGACTTTTTGAGTGGTTGTATGATGGCCCTATCGGCCCACCTATATCTATTTCTAGGGTTATAAATGCATGTCATGTTAGTGCTTGACAGGTAAGGCTCGGGTGGCCGTCGTGGCCTTCCGGTTTGGGTCGTGACAGTTTGAGAGTCCATGAACCTACTCTATGCTATTAAATATCATGAGAATGGCAACTATTTGAAGAAACTGTTAAAACCATGCTTGTAGATTAGGATCAATAGCATAATCATGTTTTCAAAAGGTCATTATCAGCGCTTTATGGTAATATGTTGGTTTGTGGAATCTTCAGAATGACCTGTTTGACTTTAATATGCATACATACGCCCATTATGCTAAAGAAAATGACTAAAGGAATCTGTAACTGCATTGTCATGTCTGTTTGAATGAAAGCTGATAGCTTGAAATAGTTACGAGCCTGGAAAGATAAAAAGTTGGACTACTTTTGAACTGATGAGATCCACTTAGGGTGAAAAATGAAGTTGTCATGATCACATAATTATAAGAGAAGCTTAAGAGGTTGTCACTTAGGATGGTGCAGGACAAGGAGTGATTATTCCATGGCTAGGGAAAAGTTAGGAAAGACTTTGAGTTCATTACTCAGTCCATTACTCCTGATCCTAGGCTTCTGGGGTTCGTCTTTGTTGAACCACAATCCTACGGGACCCTCTAAGGTTTCAATAAGTGGAAAGGGGGAATATTGTGTAAAAGTAACATGCTGAAATGAAATGTTGGGGTCTGTGTGCAAAGATAACACTGTGCATGTGTAGTCCTTCTTAATGTCTTTGTGTTGTGCCCTGCTCTATTGTTTCTTAATGTCCTGGATTGGATGAATGAAAGTATTATTTCTCTTCTAGGATAGTCTAGGCTATAACATGTCCATACTTGGTTGTTCTATGCTTAAAACACTTTCCAAATAATCTGAAATCTTTTCTGTCTTTTCTCGAAGTGCAAAAGGATTATATGATAAAGCATAAGTATGGTCACTGTCCCTTTTTTCCCTCGTTACCTCTTGTGTGTTCACTGGGATACTAATGGTATGACAAATGGTTCAATTTTTGAAAGAAATAGTCCCTTTGGCTGTGTGTATCTTTTGTCAATATGAGTTGTTTGCTTAGTCTTCTCAAGACCTGAAATCTTTAAATTCAGTACTTTTCTTTTGAAAACTATACCTTAAGAGTTAGGCTTTGAGGGTATACCACATATGGGTTAAATAGATATGGCTCATAAGTCCTTTATGCCCTTTCCCCTTTCTAAAGTAAATGAAAATCTAAATTGCTGTGAGTCTAGATTCTTTATTTCAATAAGCGTTGTGACAGTTTTAAAGAAAAAATGAATGTGTTGAGTACATTAGTCTATATTCTATGTGTATATGTGTATATCTGAGGCACTGAGACTGATTTGAGATGAGATATCCATTCCCGCCTGCTTAAATTGCCTTCCCTTCTCTTTTGCCCTTCTTATCTGGTTACGATTGTGGTAAATATACACTAGGTATATAGAATATACATACTCCATATATACCCCCAGTATATATTGGGTTGTATATCGTGTATACCTATAGCATATCATGCGTTTACTCACATGTTAGAATTGATTTGGGCCTGTCCTCGTAAGTGTTACCTCATAATTAATTGATTTGGGCCTGTTCTTTCAATTATGTCCTCATCACAACTGGTTTGGACTTATTTCGCCTTACTTTATACCCAATTTGAATTTGGGCTTTTGCTTGTTTGCCTTAATTGTTGGGCCTGTTTGTGGTATTTTCCTTCTAGTCTGTTTTGGCATTTGTTTTGTTTATTGTGGTAGTATGCATTGTTCATATGTCATATGTAATTGATATTATGTTGCTGTCTACACATGATTGTGTTCAAGCTATTTAAGTCTATGTTAACCTAGTCACTAAGTTTAGACGCTCTCTAACCTCCATTTTTCTTTTTTCCTCTCGTCCTTTGCATGGAAACCCCATTGATTAGGCCACTCTAGCCATTTCTGCATCAGCCAGTTGTTGGGCCAGAGGCCAAGCACCCTTTCTCTTTCATCGAGTCCGAATATAGATATTGAAGGCCAAACCATGGGGGAAAATGGTTAACTAGTGGGCTCGGTAGGCCCCCCAGCCTATCCTTCCTCTTTCATTTTTACATATATGCATGTATACATATATTTGTAAGTGAATACTTGTGATATTGAAGCCCGAATGGTTACGAATTAAGACAATTAGGCAAAACGATACGTACATAGTTTAGAGTGGATAGGAACTCATTACTATTTCAAACTCAAGACTCGACAAAAGATAAAGGACATATCTTCAATAATTGGAATGAAGCAAGTGACTTTCTAATTTTCTCTTGTATTTTAACAAAAAACTAGAAATTGACTGTTAGAGTGTATGTATATCATGAAATGAGTTAACAATTTTAAACCAAAAAATTGGAAGCTGTTTGGGCAACTTTGAGAAAAGGAAATGTTTTCAGCTTAAAGGCAACAAAATTGGGAGAAAAAAAAAAACTGATTTCAAAAATCATAAGTGTTGTGAAAATGGCTTTCAAATTGCTCAACATAGCTTAAGGATTTTCAAATCTTTTTTGGGCCAAGCCCAACCTTAAGTCAAACAAACAAAGGAAAATACATTTAAAACTTAGTTTGAGAAAGGGTTTAAAATGGGATGAGGCTGACCTTCAAAATGGCTAAAATGGATCCATGAGTTGTTGTTTTTGAAGAGAAATATTTCTATACTTGTATAACCCCATGGAATTTTATAAAGGCAACATACTCAAAGTTTTCAATAAAGTTTATGAGGAAAAAAAGTACATAACATTGGACCAAGTTTAAGTTGACCTCTACTTAAGAGAAAGATTAAGTGTGTATTGGTCCGGAAATGAAGTGGCCTTAGACCTTATATACAGTCTTTTCAAAAAATAAATTCAACTCCTTCTATCTACAAATAAAGGAATGTTTGCCAAAAAAAATTATGATATGCCATGACAAGTTATACAAGAAATTAAACTATTTTAAGTAAATAATTACAATAATCACACATTGAAGCTCGAAGGTCAACCGTATTCTACATATTCTTAATATCGGGTGTCTTAACACCTTCCCCGAGGAATCACCAGAACCCTTACCTCAAACTCTGATTTTAAAAGGATTTTTCTTTGTTTGAATAAACCATTTTACTTAGTTTTCCTAATTTTTCTTATAAATTAGGTGGCGATTCTAAAAACATAAAAATCTGAAAGAGTCCACAACCTCGAAGTGGCTTTTATGCCTCGCGTAAAAGTGAACCGTAACAGATGGCAACTTCGCGGGGGATTTTTCAAATAGGTTCTAACCATAAGAGTTTCAATATAATGTGATTAATTTTAATTATTTGCTTATTTGTTTACTTTCTTGTATATATAACTGTCATTGCATGCATATCATAAACTCCGCCAAACTGGCAACAAACTACATGGTTTCAAAGGCGACATGCGGGTTCACAGTCGAGCTTTCACTAAAAAACCAAATAATTTTCTTTGGAACACGTTGAAGGCAGAGTTGGTACGCGGTCGTCCAACAACAGACAACGGTTCACCTCGAGTAGGTCGCTCGAGTCCCAGTCATTTGAAAAGCCCACTTTAGTATTGCTTAGGATAGAGCGAAGCCAAATCCAACAGACTAGCGCATTCTTACCTAGACGGTCTTGGATGTGCTAATTGGAAACATGTTTTGTGCCTATGTGTTTAACCATTGCCTTTTCGGGGGGAGGGGGAATTAACCGTGTTCTGTTTTGTAGATGCCGACTAATTTAAAGTTCGACATGGTCCTCGAGGCACTTGCTATGCTGGAAATTTGGTGGGCTTGGTTAAATGATGAACAACAAAAGACTGTCACAAATTGTTTAGGACACCTACCCTCGTTATTGACTATGAAGGGTTGTAGGGAATTAATCGAAGTAGTTTCTAGGTATTGGGACCGTGATAGAATGGTGTTTAGGTTCGGAGACATAGAGATGATCCCGACTTTGGAGGAACTCGAAGATTGCATAGACAATGTTGGAACCTGTCTGAGAAGGAGGAAAAAACCCAACCATAACCTCTTAATCCCACATAAGCCTACCCCCGACCGAATCCTGAAACTACTATCCTTATCCCATGCCAATTGGATCTTCGGTCCGACTGTAACCTTTAGGGATTTGTACGATCGATTTGGAACCAAAAGAGGATTCATGGAGTATTTAACAGAATACCGAACTTTTCTGACTGGGAAGCTACCCAACCTTTAGCCTTTTCCATATGTCTTTTGGGACTCATCATATTTCCTAAAGATAGACACCAAGCCATAGACACCCGAGTCATTTCTGTCACCCGTGCTATCTTTCATGGCATAACCATAAATGAGGAAACCAAATACTTTAGCTTGGTCCCCATCATCATTACCGATATTACCGAGCCTTAAGCCTATGCCAAGACCATTATAGGTACTTCCAAGGGGTGCAATCTATTATTATAGTGGTGGATCATCAAACATTTAAACAAATCCGAGGGTCCCTAATATCCAAGCAGCCAAAATAGAAAGGATAGACTCAAATCCCACTATCCAAATTTTAGGTATCAAACCAAACAAGACTTAAGAAAGACAAAATACAATGGATGCTCCCTGATTTCATATCTGAGTGAGTAGTTAGAGGTAAAAAGTGCCTATTCCTACCACTTATGGGAATCTGAGGGATCTGCCCTTATGCACCTGCCAGGGTCTTGAGACAATTTGGTAGAACCCAAATAATACCCTAAGTAGGGAACATGGGAGAGTATATGATGGACTACAAGGAGGATAAGATTCAAAATGCTGGGGATATCATCCGAGAGTGGAATGGTCGCATAACTTGGGGTCTTGAGACTTTGGCTCATAACAGGTTTCACCGGGGTATGACGAAGAATATAAGGATTGGTTGAGGGCACAATTGTAAGGAACCCTTTCCCCTGGACCCAACCTTATTACTGCGTCAAAGAAAAGTCCTCCAAGGCCGAGATCAAGGCCCGTTTGACCCAATGGAAAGCTGATGATAGGATGCCAAATACTTGGAGAAGATTAAGTGTGATCAAGCCATCATAGCTAGCTTGACACATAAGTTGAAGTTCACACATGAGTGCTTGGAAGATCTTGATGATTGCATAAAGAGAGCGATGAATAAGACCGCACCCACGACATTCACAGAGAAAGGGTCCTTGATGGATGCATTATTGACATCGACTCATCTCAGGATTCAGACCGCCCTTCGAAGGGACAAGAAGGCTAGGACCGAAAGAGCTTCGTCATCTACAGGTCTTTCTTGCAAAGTTTGGACCATATACAGGTATGTGGGGCTAACTATCTATGTTACGAAATGTTCATGATTCTCCCTACGCCTCATTCTACATGCTTATCAGAAATTCTCAAAATACAGTTTAGCCCTAGTTTCTTGAATAGTTATAGAACTGCTATCTTCTAGGGTTATAGTTTCATAATTCGTTCATGGTGATCATTTTGAATATCATGAACTCAGTATGTAATCATTATAGACTTGTGTATTGACATCGCATGAGTCTCAGTCAGTGTATAATCAGATATTGGCTTAAGTTTTATAATCAGAAACAGTTATCATGCTATCAACTATAGCCAATCTCAGTCTTGTAAATTAGTTAATGTTGAACACCTGTACCTGTATTTTTGGGCCCTAGGCCACAGTTTATGCATCCGTATTGCTTGGGCCTGAGGCCACAGTTTTTATGCACATTATTTGGGCCCTAGGCCACAGTTTATATTTACAGTTATACATGTGATTCTTCAAAACACGGAGTACTTCAGATCCTTGCCTTTCTGTTTAGTTCAGTTTCAGTACTTATATTTCTTCTTTCAGTTCCTTTACATACCAGTACAATTCAATGTGTTGATGTCCCTTTTTATTGCTTGGGGCCTGCATCTCGCGATACAGGTAACGATATACAGGTTGACGATCCAGCTAGCTAGGATTGCTCGTATCAGCTGCTTGGTGTGCCCCAGTTCCTTCAGGGCATTATCCTGTTTTCGGTCTTCTCAGTTTTAGACAGTTATCTTTTTAGTATTCTTTAGAGGCTTTATAGACATAGTTCAGTCAGTTAGATATCAACAGACTTTGATGTGGTAGCCTTGTTGGCAATTATTTCAAATGTTTCAGACTTAAACAGTATTTCCGTATTTTATATATTTCAGCCAGATTTTCTAGTAGATCAGCATGTGTTAGTCTTATTTCCTTATTTTAGCATGTTTTGATATCACATGTTGATTCAGTCAGCCTATGGGTTCGCTCGGTAACATGCAGTTATGCACCGAGTGTCGTGTTACTCCTAGGCCATTGTTCGGGATATGACAAAGCTTGGTATCAGAGCCCTAGGTTCAAGTGTCTTAGGAAGTCTATGAAGCCGTGTCTAGTGGGGTTGCCTTTATATGTGTAAGGGCCCCGCACATAAAAACAGTTGATCACCAAAAAATTAAGGATTTGTTTCACTTTTTTCATACTCTAGTTCGTGCAGTCAGAGCAGTACTTTTAGGAATTCTTCTAACTCGTGCGAATTACGTTTTTCAATAATGGCTCCGAAAAGAAAGTACAACAAGAGGAGTACAGCTACCAGCTGCTCACTCAGATTTTGACAAACCAAGCCCAGCGACAAGAAACGGCCCCTAGCCCAGGTGCTAGTAGTGGGTCGAACAGTTCTAGGACTCAGGAGTTTCTGCGGATGAAGCCGCCAGTGTTCACAGGGTCTAAGAAGGATGAGGACCCACAGAATTTCATTGATGGACTCCAAAAAGTATTTCGTGTGATGCATGCTACTGATACAGAGGCAGCGAAATTTGGAGCTTTCCAGCTGCAAGATGTGGCCCATATTTGGTATGAGACATGGGAACAGTCCCGAGGGGAGGATGCACTTCCTGCTACTTGGGATGAATTTGCAGACGCTTTCATTGAGCACTTCATGCCAATCGAAGTCAGGGAAGCAAAGGCTATTGAGTTTGAGAATCTAAGGCAGAATGACATGACTATTCAGGATTCCTATCTCAAGTTCATGTCATTGTCCAAACATACTCCTCACATGGTTCCGAATATGAGGGCCGTGGTTAGCAGGTTTGTGCTTGGGCTTAAACCCGAATTGCATAGGGATGCCAATATAGCTGTTCAGAATGACAAGATGACTATTTTCAAGATACTGGCATTTGTGCAAGGTACCGAGACTAGGTTAAAGGAGGAAGAAGCCCTGCAGAAGCATAAAGATAGGGAATTCAACAAAAGAACCTAGCCTGCTGGTAATTTCAGGCAGAGAGGATCTCAAGGAGGTAAAAACCGTCAGTTCTTTAAGAATAGGTCATTAGGACCTTCTCCCTCTACAGCTAGTGCTCCATCTCAGAGGTCCAAGTTTAATCAGAAAGGCCAAAATTTCAGAACAGCAGGCTCACAGTCCAGGCCAGCGTGACCTATCATGGTTTCCAACACCCTACTTGTAACACTTGTGGTAAGAAGCACTCAGGAGTATGCTATTCGGGCATGGATGGTTGTTTTGGGTGTGGTCAGCCAGGTCCCTTTCCGTGGGATTATCCGTCAGCAAGACAGAATATCGGAGGTAATGTAGCTTAGTCCACTAATTCAGCAGCTCCTCAAAATTCCCAAGCCCAGCAGGGGCGTGAGGCAGCAAAGTCTGGAAATACGGGCGGTGGTCAGAATCGTCTGTATGCACTGTCAGGACGTCAGGATACAGAGACTCGTAGCGATGTTGTCACAGGTATGCTAACAGTCTCCACCTTCGATATTTTTGCTCGTATGGACCCAGGATCCACTCTATCTTATGTAACCCTTTATATTGTTAATAAATTTAGAATAGAACCCGAAAAGTTGCATGAACCCTTTGAAGTAGCCACACCAGTCGCGGAATCAGTTATAGCTAGACGTATCTATAGGGGTTGTCCAGTGTTAATCTACCACCGCAGTACCATAGCAGACTTAATAGAATTAGAGATGGAAGACTTTAATGTAATCATGAGTATGGATTGGTTCGAGTCTTGTTATGCCTCAGTGGGTTGTAGAACCAAAACAGTAACCTTTGATTTTCCTGATGAACTTATAGAATGGAAGGGTAATTCAGCAGTACCTAGAGATAGATTTATTTCCTATCTTAGAGCCAGAAAGATGATTTCCAAGGGGTTTATTTACCACTTAGTTCGAGTCTGGGATGCAGATGCCCAGACTCCAACTCTTCAATCAGTACCGGTTATCAGTGCTTTCCAGAAGTATTTCCATATGATCTACCCGGAGTTCCACCGGATAGAAAAATTGAATTTAGGATTGACCTACTTCCCGGCACTAAGCCGATATCTATCCCGCCGTATAGAATGGCCTCAGTATAGTTAAAAGAGTTGAAAGTTCGGTTGAAAGATCTTTTTGACAAGGGATTTATAAGACCAAGTGTCTCACCTTGGGGCACACCGGTCTTGTTTGTCTGAAAGAAAGATGGATCCTTGCGTATGTGTATAGATTATTGCCAGTTGAACAAGGTCACCATTAAGAACAAGTATCCACTTCCCAGAATAGACGACTTATTCGATCAACTTCAGGGTCTCAGTGTTGCTCCAAGATTGACCTTAGATCAGGCTACTATCAGTTAGAGGTTAAGGAAGTTGATATTCCGAAAACTGCTTTGAAAACCCGTTATGGCCATTTTGAATTTCTTGTCATGTCCTTCGGATTGACGAACACACCAGCAGCTTTCATGGATTATGAACAGGGTTTTCAAGCCGTATCTTGATTTATTCGTCATTGTATTTGTTGATGATATTCTGGTATATTCCCATAGTGAGACTGACCATGCAGAGCATCTCAGAATAGTATTGCAGACACTCAAAGATCACGAGCTCTATGCGAAATTCTCAAAGTTCGAGTTTTGGCAAAAGTCAGTAGCATTCTTAGGCCATGTGATTTCAGGCGAAAGTGTTAAGGTAGATTTTAAGAAAATTGACGCTGTTAAGAATTGGCCAAGACCTACCTCAATATCAGATATCAGAAGTTTCTTGGGTCTGGTAGGTTATTACAGGCGGTTTGTGGAAGGATTTTCCTCTATCTCAACTCCTTTGACGAAGTTCACTCAAAAAAGGTTAAGTTTTAGTGGGCCGATGCATGTGAATAGAGTCTCGAAGAGTTGAAGAGGAGATTTACATCTGCTCCAGTGTTGACGCTACCAGAAGGAATCGAAGGTTTCGTAGTATATTGTGATGCTTCGGGAATTGACCTCGAAGGTGTTTTAATGCAGCATAGTAAAGTTGTGGCTTATGCATCTAGACAGCTCAAGGCTCACGAAAAGAACTATCCGACTCATGATCTAGAATTGGGAGCTGTGGTTTTTGCACTGAAGATATGGCGACATTATTTATATGGAGTGCATGTAGATATTTTCACTGACCACAAAAGCACACGCAGTATATTTTCAACCAAAGACAAATTGAATCTTAGACAGAGAAGATGGCTTGAATTGCTTAAGGACTATGATGTGGATATTCTCTCTCATCCAGGGAAGGCGAATGTAGTAGCCGATGCTCTTAGTCGGCGTTCCATGGGAAGTTTAGCTCACGTTGATACAAATAAGAGAGTTATGACCAAGGAAGTTCACCGTTTGGCCAGTCTTGGAGTTCAACTTTTGGACTTCGAGGATAGCGGTGTGGTTGTTCAGAATAGAGCTCTTTCCTCCTTAGTAGTTGAATTTAAAGAGAAGTAGTATAATGATCCCTACTTGTTGCAGCTGAAAGAGGGGATTCACAAGCATAAGACAACGGTTTTTGAAAAAGGGGGAGATGACGGTACCTTGAGATACGGAGGCAGATTATGCGTTCCAGATGTAGATGGGCTCAAAGAGCGAATTATGTCAGAAACTCACCATTCTAGGTATTCCATTCACCCAAGTTCCATGAAAATGTATCATGATCTTAAGGAGATTTATTGGTGGAACGACATAAAAAAGAACGTAGCAGATTTGGTAGCTAAGTGTCCGAATTGTCAGCAAGTGAAAGCCGAACACCAGAGGCCTGGTGGCTTAGCTCAGAATATTGATATTCCCGTTTGGAAGTGAGAGATGATAAACATGGATTTCATAATAGGTCTACCTCGTTCAGCTAGGAGGCATGACTCGATTTGGGTGATTATGGACAGACTTATGAAGTTAGCGCACTTCTTGCCAGTTAAGACAACAGATTCAATGAAGGACTATGCCAAGTTGTATATTCGTGAAATTGTCAGACTTCATGGGACTCCAGTGTCCATTATTCCAGATCGTGGTGCCCAGTTCATAGTAAATTTTTGGGAATCCTTTCAGAAAGGATTGGGTACTAAGGTTAATCTTAGCACAGCTTTTCACCCTCAAGAAGATGGCCAGGCAAAGCACACAATTTAGACCCTAGAGGATATGTTGAGGGCATGTGTCCTTGATTTCAAAGGTAATTGGGATGATTAATTTCCTTTTATTGAGTTTATTTACAATAACAGTTATCATGCTAGTATTGGAATGGCACCGTACAAAGCTTTGTATAGGCATAGATGTAGATCACCTACTGGTTGGTTCGAAGTTGGTTGTAACGACCCGTTTGGTCGTTATAGTGTTTTAACCCATTTAACCTTGTTGACCCTTCCCCCGAGTCTCGTTAGTATGATCTATAACTTAGTGAAGTCATTGGTTTTGTTCCCAAGGCGTTCGGGATGTTTTGAGTCTCGAGTGAACGCTTAGTTTTATAGTATTTCAGAAAGGATTGGGTACCAAGGTTAATCTTAGCACAGCTTTTCACCCTCAAGAAGATGGCCAGGCAGAGCACACAATTTAGACCCTAGAGGATATGTTGAGGGCATGTGTCCTTGATTTCAAAGGTAATTGGGATGATTAATTTCCTCTTATTGAGTTTATTTACAATAACAGTTATCATGCTAGTATTGGAATGGCACCGTACAAAGCTTTGTATAGGCATAGATGTAGATCACCGACTGGTTGGTTCGAAGTTGGTTGTAACGACCCGTTTGGTCGTTATAGTGTTTTAACCCATTTAACCTTGTTGACCCTTCCCGAGTCTCGTTAGTATGATCTATAACTTAGTGAAGTCATTGGTTTTGTTACCAAGGCGTTCGGGATGTTTTGAGTCTCGAGTGAACGCTTAGTTTTATAGTATTAGGGTTGACTTGGTCAACACTGGGTTAAAATGATCTCTTTTGGGAATTCCGAGGTCACATGTGAGTCTATAACGCTATTTAAAATCAAAACGCGTATATGGTTTGTGTTCGGGAGGTTCCGGTTGAGTTTCGTGGGCTAAAACTAAGTTTTGAACATTTCAGAAAATTGGGCATCCGCTGCAGCGAAGGTTTGGGCAGAAAAGTCATTTTTAAGTGTAAATTTTGAGTCTTTCCCCACAAAACCCCAAAAACACTTCCCTAGAAAGTAAGAGGCTATTTTTCTAGGGCTAGGGTGAAGTTTCTCCTTGAAGGTAAGTGCAAACCCTTATGTGATTCATTATCATTCCTTTTCAAATCTCATGACAAGCTTAAGCTCCATTAAAGGTGGGTGAAAGATTAGAACCCAAGAATTGATGAAACCTCCAATAGTTGAAGGGTTGAGGAGATAACAATGGAAAAACATTCACAAACACTTTGGGGTAAGATTCTGTCACGACCCAACCTGAGGGCTGCGACGAGCACCCGGTGCTAGCCCACCCGGGCACCCCTTAACATACTTATACATCACATTCTAGGTGAGCCACGTAATTATATCATGCTTTTCATTCATCATTCTAATCTCATTGAGCAACGACATATCTATATCATTGATAACATCTATGCC
>NC_081346.1:34237409-34243421 GCF_029784015.1 Lycium ferocissimum
GTAAGGATTGAACCTGTGGCATATATATTGAGCCAAACCCTTTTTTTTCCTTCCCTTGTTTTCCCTTTGTTTAGAACTTTATGGGTTTTTTTCTTTGATTCACTTGGTTTGATGATATTCACCTTTGATTTCCTTTGGATTCTTGTTCATGAAATATATATGAAGCCCTAGAGACTTTATAGAGAAGTGGAGAAGTGTTGGAAATGAAATAATGAAGTTGGAAACACATTTAAAGACTTGAAACATTTTAGCGTCGGTGTTCCACGATCGTTCCACGGTCCGTGGAACCCGATGTTGTCCGTGAAGCTGGTCGTGGTTCACGACCAGCTAGTCGTCTCCTCTTGCTGGCAGTTCACGGATCCATCCACGGTCCGTGGAACACAATGTCGGGCCGTGAACCCGGCCGTGAAACTCATCGCTCACCAAGTTCGATCCCGTCGTCTCGTTTGATCTCCAATCCTTATGGAACCTTCTTAGCACTTGTTTATCACTTCATTAACAACCTAAGGGGCATTATAACTCTTCCCCAACACATCACTAAGTTTTCATCAACTTGCTACTCATAAATCCTTTCCGATACTTATCGCATACATGGCCTTCTCTTGGCAACTTTCTTGTCTAACATCGAATGTCTTTCAAATCTTATTTAGAATCATCAAATGCTATTTCTTACTTATTGAAACATTATGTACTTCGTGCTCTTCATTAGCTTATTCATTGTACACTAACGAAATTTTTTTCGAGATGTAACAGATTCTAACCTAGTATTCATTATTTATTGTTGATTATCATCATCTTATAGTCATCCTATACACTAATTGTGAAGAACTAATGGTTTAAGAACCCTAGGGCTAAAAATAGAAAAGATGAATTTGGATATCTTGTAATGAATAGAATTCCATGAAATTAAGAGCGAAGGTTAACTAGATGATGGGTAACATAATTGTGCACTAAGTTTCCTGTTTTACCCTCATGAACCTGGAGTCACATCGTAGGGGTATTATGGGTATTTTTCTAAAAGTATACCAATATGGGTATTGCTGGCCTTTTTTTCTGATGTAGATTAATTATTTGATAGACGTTAATCATTTCGAGGCTCTCCAAAGAGGAAGGCAAGGCTAAGGTTTGACGATTCGAGACTGTTGTTCGATATTCCAGGTAGGTTACGGCTTATTTTAGTTAGACTTTGATTAGCGAAACATATGTATTGTGTAGAATTGATGGGAGAAAGGATGATTAGGTCTTCGAACATGGTGTTTTGGTTGGGTATTAGCTAGGTTGGTATGACGTCTGATTTTGTAGGCTCTCGCCATTACTTTATGTACTGAAATATGAGGTGTAGTTGTACTCATACTGTGGTGATTCAGGATAGTTTTCTATATGGTTGATTGTTGTTGATGGTGGCTTGTTGCCCTGTTATTGTGATTAGACTTGTTACCTGAATTGTTGTGTTGTAATACGTGTTGCACCCAACTCTCTCTTATTGTGACACACATCTTCGGAGAAAGGAATGATGATAAGTTTAGACCTGAATCATGATATAGACTTATGATAGTACACAGATGAAATCTTGATTATGATCTACTGTTGATAATGATATCGTGCATGGAATACATTCTCATTCATACGCATATTAATATTGAATTATGACTTGTTATTGATGATGACATATGAGGAAATGGAGCACCTTGGTGATACAAGACTTAGTTGGGAGGTGTACATGTTATGATGGGAAGTAAAGAGGGACATAGACCCTTATGTTGGTTGAGATGGTTAGTATGATTCAGTTCATGGTTGAGCTGATTTATCTAAGTCTTGATATGACTTGTGGCTTTGTGAATTGTACGTTCATTGTTATTTTGTTTGCATTGTTTTACCCTGTTTACACTCATTTATGCATTCATACATGATGGAAAGTGATGTGTAATTAGTGAAGAAGTTAATATAATCTTCTTGTTGAACTTGTGATACTATTTGATACATGGTACTTGATAAATTGATCATTGAGTGATAATGTGGGCCAAATGCCATTATTTAATTTGTGGTGATCTATAATTTGATGACAATTGTGGTGAGAAGTTAATATGATCTTCTTGATGAAAATGATATACTACTTGATAATCGCTCATTAAAAGTGATGTGACATATATATATATATTGAAAAGGCGCATTTGAAAGGGTGTGAGGATGTGACCTAGATTTTGGGCATATTTGACAGGGGGTGAGGATGTGGCCTAAGTTAAAGGCTCGTGATCCGAAGTAAGATTTTGGAGAGAGAGTACATAGACACCATGGGTCCCCTGCCGGTCATAGCTATTAGGCAAAGATACCAATTAGCATGTATGTAAAGTTTGAGTGATTGTCCAGTGCATTGCATTGCACATCATTACATTTTATTCTGCATTATTATATGCTCGTTTGGTTTTGATTTTGGTATAGATGTTGAATGCCTATTGTGATATAAATATGACCATTGGATCGAGTTAAATTGTGGATTAGTGACTCTATCTAGGGACGGAACTTGGACTTGTGATTATCGGGTAGATTATTGAGACTTGACGGACTTGTGGTTTAGAAGCTTCATCTTAGGTCGGACTGTTATGGGATATTCGTGACCTGGATTTGAGTATTAAGTGCCTATATTTTTATCTTGTTGATTTTATGCTTATATATGTGAACTAATCTTAGTCGGCCTATGATGCTTACCGGTACATAGTGTTTGTACCGATACTACCTTGCGGTACCCCTTTTGAGTGCGGATCGTGTTCCGTAGATTTCATCCGTACTACATCTCTAGCTTGAAGCTAGTCTGCTCGATCAGATCCAAGGGTGAGCTTCTACCCATGCCATGCCACCTGAAGATCTCTCTTTCCAAATTTCTACTTTAAATTCCAGACATTATTTATTGTTATATTTGACATATATTTCATTCTTTAGACATTGTTGGTTAGAGTCCTTGTACGATGACTTTCAGATTTTGGGGGTGTAATAGTTAAGACTTCCGCACTTATATTATTTATTATTTATTATTTATGACTTGATCAGACTATTTATTCATTCACTTATTTATTTATTGTTAGAGTATAAATGATTAAAGAAGTTGAAATTGGCTAGTGATTAATGGGTTAACGGGTAAGGGTTTGCCTACTAGTGACAATAAGGTAGGTGCCCGAATGATCGGTAATTTGGGTCGTGACATTGGTGAAGCAGAATTGTTGGGACCAGATTTAATCTATCAGGCTATGGAGAAAGTCAAGTTGATTCAGAAGAGGTTGAAAATGGCCCAGAGCAGCCAGAAGTCTTACACAGATGTGAGACAAAGAGACTTAGAGTTTCAGGTTAATGATTGGGTGTTTCTTAAAGTTTTTCCTTTGAAGGGAGTTATGAGATTTGGAAAGAAGAGGAAGCTTATTCCCCGCTATATTGGACCATACAGAATCCTGCGAAGGGTTGGTCAAGTGGCTTATGAGCTTGAGTTGCCGCAAGACTTAGTTGCTGTGCATCTAGTATTTCATGTGTCCATGTTGAGAAAGTATGTGGGTGACCCCTCGTTGGTTGTCCCGACTGACAGCATAACAGTCAATGATAATTTGACTTACGAAGAAGTCCCAGTGAAAATCCTTGATTGTCAGGTTCGCAAGTTGAGGAACGAAAGAAGTTGCTTAAGTGAAAGTCCTTTGGAGGAGTCAGAAAGTTGAGGAGGCTATATGGGAAGCAGAAGCGGACATGAAGTCCAAATATGCCTATATCTTTGAATAGTCAGTAGAAAGCGCTGAAGGTAATTTATCTTCCCATTCAGATTTCCTTTCATGGTTTCCCCGCTTCCGATATTCCCGGTTTAGTAGTCACTCACCCGGCGTTCATTCAACAATTCGGTGCAGCTATCTAGTTCGAGAACCTAATTAGTTTAGTATCCTTTCTTGCCTCGCCTTTTCATGTGTTCGTATCGGTTAGTTACGCATGTCTCAAATAGCCACTCCTTACCAGATTTCTCATTCGAGGATGAATAATCCCAAGGGGGAGATATTGTAACACCTCAGACCGTTAACTTAAGCTTTAACCTTGATTCTAGACTTAGGAAACCAGACAGAAGTGTTGGAGCTAGAAATTGGAATTTTACAGGTCAAGTGCGGGCCGTACTTTAATTACGGGATCTAAGTGCGGGATGCACTTGGAAGGATGGGACGTACCTAGTGCCCGCACTTCACCAGGGAAATTAGCTACTCACTAGAATTTGACATTCCAGGTACGGGCCACAAGGTGCGGCCCGTACTTCAAAGTACAAGACGTACTTGGCTCTCGTACTTTGTCCACTTCAATGAACAGTATAAATATGCAGACTCAGCTTTATTTTATTTTTTAAAAATTCCTGAACCCTAGAACAACCTGCTCTTCTTCTCCATTACCAAGAACATTAAGGTAAGAAACCCTAACCTAGTCCAAATGGATTCTAACATATATTTATGAACATTAAGTAATAATTCATTATTCTTAACCTAGGGTTTTCAAGAAAACCCATCTAAAGGCTTCAAGACTTAGGCTTTTTGGATTCTTCTCAAAGTTCATATCTTTCTTGCAAAGTTTGGAGCATATACAGGTACGTGGGGCTAACTATCTACATTAGAGAATGTTCATGATTCTTCCTACGCCTCATTCTACATGCTTATCAGAAATTCTCAAAATACAGTTTAGCCCTAGTTTCTTGAATAGTTGTAGAATTGCTATCTTCTAGGGTTATAGTTTCGTAATTCGTTCATGGTGATCATTTTGAATATCATGAACTCACTATGTAATCATTATAGACTTGTATATTGACATTGCATGAGTCTCAGTCAGTGTATAATCAGATATTCGCTTAAGTTCCATAATCAGAAATAGTTATCATGCTATCAGCTATAGCCAATCTCAGTCTTGTAAATTGGTTAATGTTGAACACATGTATTTGTATTTTTGGGCCCTATTCCATAGTTTATGCATCTGTATCGCTTGGGCCTGAGGTCACAGTTTTTGTGCACATTATTTGGGCCCTAGGCCATAGTTTATATTTGAGTTATACGGGTGTGATTCTTCGTCGTAACGAGGAGTACTTCGGCATCCATGCCTTTCGAGCTTTAGTTTTAGTTTCAGTTTATATTTCTTCTTTCGCTTCTTTACATACCAAGACAATTCAAATGTGCTGATGTCCCCTTTTTATTGCTTGGGGACCGCATCGCGTGCGGTAACGATATACACATTGATGATCCGGCCTAGCTAGGATCCAAGCCATATTAGTCGCTGCGAGGTAGGCCTTCTCGGGCGTTATCCGTTTCCCGCTTTTCCCCTTTTAGACAATTATCATTTTAGTATTCTTTAGAGGCTTCATAGACATAGTTCAGTCAGTCAGATGTCAGCATACTTTGATGTGTTAGCCTTTTGGCAATTATTTCAGATGTTTTAGACTTAAACAGTATTTTCGCATTTTATATATATTTCAACCAGACTTTCTAGTAGATTAGCATGTGTTAGTCTTATTTCCTTATTTTAGCATATTTTTATATAACATGTTGATTCAGCCAGCCAATGGGTTCGCTCGGTCACATGCAGTTAGGCACTGAGTGTTATGTTACGCCTAGGCCATGGTTCGGGGAGTGACACGTAGGTTAGAAGGGCATAAAGCGGACGTTATCAAATATAGTAGCCCAACTAGGTTGGGGTCGAATCCCACAGGGAATAGGGTGTGAAAAGGTTACTAATGCAGTGGAGTACTTACTTGTGGTCTAATTTCGTATTGTGGTAAGTTTTAAAAAAAGGTTTTGGGGTTTGTTACCCCCTCGTGTTCGTAATAGAGAACCCAAGGTTTTCAGTCGGTATGCCCCTTGGAAAGAGACTTGAGCCCCAGTTTGGGGGAGAAAAAGTCTTACCCCCTGTCGAGGGTACCGCGTTTCCCCTAATTTATAGTTTGGTTGAACGAATCGAATCGATGTATCTAAACCGAATCGAACATCAGGGCACCCCTCGTTCGGGGGCGGGGTC
>NC_081346.1:34243521-34257786 GCF_029784015.1 Lycium ferocissimum
ATAAGACCCCAAATGGGGGGCGTTATATATGCACATACGTCGGGCGTTATATACGCACTCGTATAGATGCATGACCATTATTGATAGGTATGAGCATGCATATTATGTGCCTTAGGAGCGCGTTGTCGATTCTGGATTTATGCAGATTTAGGCAGATACTAGTTCATACAAGTACATGCAGTCAGTCATTTCAGTTATGAGTTCAGATCTTATCCATGATTCTTATGTATGTGCGTTGTTCTTATGCCTTACATACTCGGTACATTATCCGTACTGACTCCCCGTTGCTAAGGGGGCTGCGTTCATGCCTGAAGGTACAGGGAGATAGGCAGGTGGTGCAGCTCAGTAGGACCTCTAGATCTAGCAGTGGTCAGTACGCTCTATTCGATCCGGAGCTACAGTCAGTTTTAGTATGCCCCTTTTTAGATGTGTATGCATATGGGTATGACGGGGCCACATCCCGTCCTTTCTACGACTTTTATTCCGATGGGGTGTAGGCAGGTTGTATGTAGTAGTCGGATGATGTGGCAATTTGCAATAGAACTTTTATGATTTTGTGTACAATATATGTAGCGGCCTAGGCGGGATACTTTGAATCATAAGGCATACGTTTTCCTCTGGAAGGCGAAGCACTCACACAGTAACACTAAGCGTGGGTTGAAGCTTTCCATAAATGTGCGGGTCACTATGAACAAGGCTTGCCATGAGGTTGAAGAACGAGTGGAAGAAGGCGAGATTGCGGATGGGGTTGCTATAACACTGAGATGTAGTGAATGATGTTGCTAGAATGGTTTGGAGAAGCGGTTTGATTGTTGCAGGTACACAGGCTGGTTGCGGGTAAAACTCGTTTAGATAAGGGTGGTGAGAAGCAACTTAATGTTAATGCTAAGGCTTTCACTCCAATAAAGAGCACCAAAGCCATCATGAAAGACATTTTGGTGTATTTCCTATAAATCAACGCCAAGTAGTGGAGAAGCTTGTTACTTTGAACCAAGCTTGCTTAGAATTCCTTAATACTACAACGATAGGGAGAGGGTATGGAGTAAACAAGTAGAAAGAGAATGGTGAGGAGCGTGAAGTCGAGCGGTAGTGCCAGGCGAGGCTAATGGCTACAAGCCACATAAAGTTTGATATTTCCAGCGGTTCGAGTGCGTTCCGTGACGAAACATTTCTTGTATTGTTCCGAGCGCGAGACTTGCTTCTTCCGGCGATCTGCCCGTTTGCCGTTTCGGCCGGACTGACAAAAAACAAAGTTCCTTCAATAGTGTTGTTAATGAGGAAAATAGATTGGTTCCTCCATCTATAGGTGTTGAGATATATAGGAAAGGCCGAGCAATTTCAAGGGTGATATAGCTAAGGATAGTGGTGAGAGGAAGCTTTGGAGTGAACAAATGGAAGAAGATATTGAAGAGGGTGAGATCTCAGGATATAAAGCAGTTGGTGGGCAGTCTCCTGATTTAGTCGACTCATTAGAAGAAGCAGTCGACTCATTAGAAGGAATGAAAGCCATGTTTACCGAGGCTGCAGATGAGTCCGAACATGTTCACGAAAAAACTCATCAACATCTTGGTACCACTACTTCTAGTACTAATATACAGAAACATATTGCTTTGGTGCCAAATGCAGATGGGAATGATGCTAATCGTTGGCTATTCTAAGCATTCAAGGGCATCTCATGAGTGGCTATTCCTAAGGAGATGGTCCAAAAATTGATATGGATGAAGATTCGATTGCACAAAACTTCCGCAATGCTTAAGGGATGGAGATTTGTCTCCAGACGGTGAAAAGTGTAAAACGACACAAAACTCATGCAAGGAAGGGCAACCCGGGAAAATGAGCGAAGAATTTGTCCCAAGGCGGATACCGATGAGACAAGCAAAGAAAAATGTGGCGGCTCAACTTCCACAAAATCCACAAGATCCAAGAAGAAATGATAAAGTTCCAACATTTTTTGGAAAGGCATGAAACACAAGACAAGGTGGAAAAATCAATGAATATAGAAGATTTTACAAGTTCGAGATTAAGGGTTATGTCTTTATTATTGTATTATTTTCTCATTATCTTAGCATTATCATATGTAATATCATCATAGAGTGTGTTATAAACTATGCGGTGATCATAGCTTATTTGATCATTTCGAGTTCATTTTTTCTTCATTCCGGTTAGTTTAGGTTTTTTACCTCATAGGATTAGTAAGGTAAGGCCTAGTCCCCCTTACTTGTACTCTCCCTTTGGGGTATTTTTTGCTTTCTAGAAAATTAATAAAACTAGCCCTGGGCCCAAAAAGCCTAGTGGACTTTGATAAAAAAAAAAAAAAAAAAGCCTCCAAAAGTTGTGAACAAAAACTGGAAAAAAAATACCCCATCGGTACGTCTGCGTCGCATACGCTACCGCATTTGGTGATATGCGACGCATTTCACTCCTTTCCTGACGCATATCACTGTTAGAATACGGGTCCTGGTGAGCACATATACGTCGCATTTCTTTGTATGCGTCCCATTCTCTTCCGCGTTTCAATTGTCACTTTTCATGAAGTTTTTGTTTTTCATATGTGTTTTCCACTGCGTTCGCACTTGCCCATCTGTGATGCATTTCAGTCTTTTTTCACTTAACTTTGACATTTTTGCTTGTTTTTGGATTTTTGGTCTACTTGCCTGAAACACGACAAAGATACATAAAAACGACACTAACTTACATAAAAACAAGTAAAACTTGTCGTCAAAAGGCAGCAAATGTGCCGTAATTCTACGGCACATCATAGGCCCACCAACCTACCCTTCGTTTTTCATTTTTACATATAAGCGTGTATACATGTATTTGTAAATAGGTAATTGTGATATTGAAAACCGAATGGTTATGAACTTAGACGATTAGGCAAAACGATACGTACATCATTTATGTTAGTGTCAAGTTTTAATGATGACAATTTTACTTGTGTAGGTATGGAAATAAAACCAAATAAGGGAAGCAAAGATATCAAGGGAATCAGGCAATAAATAAAGTCATCGTATATTTATGTCAACTGCAATCAAGTCTTAACAAGGAAGGATTCAATCAAGCCATATTTAGGTGATTGCGGCTAATAAGGAAAGAAGAGCTATAAAGGAGATCAGTACAATATCACTGCAATTATGAGGATTTAAATCAAGCACAGCTATCCAAGGAAGGATATTCCCATAGATTTCAATCAAGCTTAAAGCTCTCAGATCAAGCACGAGTCCGGGAGATTTTCCTTCCTTTGAAGGAACACACATTGCCACTCAAATTAGATTTACATGGAGTGAAGAATCTGCTCCAACAGCTCTAACTTTATTCTTGGAATATAGGATCCTCAATATTCCTATTTCCAAGGATCAAATCTCTTGGGTTGTTTCTCTGATTTTAAGAGCCAAAATCGACATCAAGCTACCAGCTAGTTGTCACGACCCCAAACCGATGAGTCTTGACGAGTGTCTGACCTCTAGCGACCAAACACCCCTAAACACGTATTTGAAACATACTGAACATCAAGGGCCCATATATGGCATAAACTGATCTAAAAAAAAGGAAACATCAAGACTCTGGACAATCTGTATATACACATACATGCGAAGAAGAACGATGCGAGGCCTAGGCCGCTACATATACTGTACACAAAAGAATGGAAGCCGACAAGGCTACATCATCTGACTAATACATACAACTATCTACAGACCTCTACTGGAATGAAAGTTATAGAAAGGATAAGACAGGGCCCCGTCATACCCATATGCGTACACATCTCAAAAGGATGGCATACCAAAACTGGCTGCAGCCCCAGATCAAATGGAGCGTCGACCACGCGCAGATCTAGAGGTCTGCGGGCGGACCACACAGTGCGTCTACCGGCACCTGCGGGAATGAACGTAGCCCCCCGAGCAACGGGGAGTCAGTACGGATAATGTACTGAGTATGTAAGGCATAAGAATAACATATAAATATACAAGGATCATGAATAAGATCTGAACTCATAAACTGAAATGACTATCAGTATGTACTTGTATGAACTAGTATCTGCATAAATACGTAACTGTCAATGCCACTGTGGGCGCATAATATGCATGCTCATGCCTATCAATGAAGGTCATACATCTATATATGTGTGCGTATATAAAGCTTGATATATGTGCGTATATAACGCCTGTAAAGCCTCTATGGAATCTCATCATATCATATCGGCTCCTCTGTGGCCATGATCCATATCATCATCAATGTGCACCAGCTGATCAGGTGGTAATGCGTATATAACGCCTATCTTCCTTCTCATGCCCCCCCCACACACACATATATATTCGCGTATATAACGCCTTTTGGTCATGGGTCAATGTACATAAATATATATGCGAATGTAATGCATGAATCAACTGTGTGCATAGAACTAGCTACATAAGACTGGACCTATGAACAGAAGGATCACTCATAAACGGGGTACATGAACATCAAGACTGAAGTACTCCTAATGCTTCTAGGAATAGAGTAATATGGAAGCTCGCTTACTCGTTTGTTGGATCCCACCATAGGATCATGCCAACAAAAAGAAAGGATAGCCTTAACATACCTCGATGTATATCAAATCGCCCAACTTCTACCTCTTGAACTTGTAAATCTACAATTAAGATAACATAGGCCTCAATTAGACATTTTACTTCGCGTACTAACCATCCTCAAATACATATAAAGCTTAATGAATTATAGACAATAATTTCCTTTGTAAGCTTACAACTCTTCAACTTCCCATTCAATCCAACATTAACCACAACAACAATAACAACACTTATATATAAATATATACTCAAATTTATCCCCATCATCTCTTCAAATAGCCTTAAGTCACTACATTACCCTTCATCAACTTACCACTTCCACAAATACCCTCTCTTTACTTAGAATTACTAAAACTCTTGATAATCAACTTAAATATAAGGGTAGAAATCATTTACATACCTTGAGGGGTCTAAGATCCCAAATCACTTCAGCCCGACTCCACCAAGCTTCACAACCTTGAAGAAACCCTAGAGGCAACCTTCTTCTTCACAAGCTCGGGTTTTACGGGGCTCGGATCTTACCAAATCTCCAATAATATGATGGAAAATATTGGGAGAGAATATACTAGGGTTTTTTTGATTTGGAATGGAGAAAAATATGAAATAGGGTCGTGAACCACCTATTTATACTCGGAATTAAAAAAGTTACAGCGGTCCGGTTCGACGAGCGGGTCGACTAAATCAGAAAAACCCTAGTATATTCTCTCCTAATATTTTTCATCATATTAGTGGAGATTTGGTAAGATCCAAGCCCCGTAAAACCCGAGCTTGTGAAGAAGAAGGTTGCCTCTAGGAACTTTCCAAGGTTTGAAATGAGTTGGGGTTAGAGAAGTTCTTGGGATCTTAGACCACTGGCGATGTAAATGATTTCTGCCTGTATTTAAGTTGATTATTAAGATTTTAGTGATTCTAAGTAAAGAGAGGGTATTTGTGGAAGTGGTAAGTTGATGAAGAATGTAGTGACTTAAGGCTATTCAAGAGTATTTATTGGGATAAATTTGAGTATATATTTATATATAAGTGTTGTTGTTGTTGTGGTTAATGTCGGATTGAATGGGAAGTTGAAGAGTTGTAAGTTTACAAAGGAAATTATTGTCTATAATTCATTAAGCTTATATGTATTCTTTATACGGTTAGTACGCGAGGTAAAATGTCTAATTTATAGCCCATGTTATCTGTAATTATAGATTTACAAGTTCAGAGATAGTGTAAGTTGGGCTTACTTGATATCGTCGAGGTATGTTAAGGCTATCCTTTCTTTCGTTGGCATGATCTGGTGGGATCCAACAAGCCGACTAAGCAAGCTTCCATATTACTCATTCCTAGAAGGCAAGAGTACTCTCTCTTGATGTTCATGTACCCACATGAGTGATCCTTCCGTTCATAGGTCCCGACCTTTGTGTAGCCAGTTCTATGCATACAGTTGATTCATTCATTACATTCATTATATATTTATGTACATTGACCCATGACTATATATATATATATGTGTGTATGTGTGTGTGTGTGTGTGTGTGTGTGTGTGAGTGTGTGTGTATGTGTGTGTGTGGGGGGGGGGGGGCATGAGAAGGGAGATAGGCGTTATATACACATTACCACCTGATCAGCTGGTACACATTGATGATGATATTGATCATGGCCGCAGAGGAGCCGATATCATATGATGAGATTCCATAGAGGCTTTACAGGCGTTATATACGCACATATATCAAGCGTTATATACGCACACATATATAGATGTATGACCTTCATTGATAGGCATGAGCATGCATATTATGCGCCCACAATGGCATTGACGAGGCCATACGTATTTATGCGTATACGGCATACTAGTTCATACAAGACGTACGCGATAGTCATTTCGGGCGCATGAGTTCGGTCTTATTCATGATTCTTTATATTTATATGTTATTCTTATGCCTTACATACTAGGTACATTATTAAATGCCGACTCCCCGTTGCTCGGGGGGCCGCGTTCATGCCCGCGGTATAGGTAGACGACGGTGGTCCGGCCCTCGGTAGGACCTCTCGATCTAGCGCGGGTCGCACGCTCCTTTTTATCACGCGCTACGATCGGTTTTGGTATGCTACCCTTTGAGATGTGTATACGTATACGGGTATGACGAGGCCCTATCCCGTCCTTTCTCTGACTTTCATTCCGGTAGAGAGGTCTCAGACATTGTATGTATTAGTCAGATGATTTAGCCTTGTCGACTTCCATTCTTTTGTGTACAGTATATGTAGCGGCCTAGCTAGCCTGCGCTGCTCTTCAGTATGTATGTGTATATACAGATTGTACAGAGTCTTGATGTTTCCTTTTTTTTTTAGATCAGTTCATGCCCTATATGGGCCCTTGATGTTCAGTATGTTTCAGAAACGTGTTTAGGGGTGTTTGGTTGCTAGAGGTCAGACACTCGTCACGACTCATCGGTTTGGGGTCGTGACACTACTTAAGAAGCCTCAACCAAGACAAAAGACTTATAACTTTGTCTCATTCTCTCAAGTTCTCAGCTTTACTTTTCATAAACATTGTATTCCTGAGTGATATAGTGTAAACAAAAAAGAAAGGAGAGATATAGCATAGTTGGTGAGACATTGTATCCAAAGATTACGAGTGTTTTGAGTGTAGACATAGGAGCTCCATTCAAATAACCATTGTACCAAATCATTTACAAAAGAGCTGCAGAGAACACCCTTGCAACCCAAGGGGACTGGACTAGGATTCACATTGAATCTAAAGTAGTATAAAACATCTAGTGTCGTTTAGTTTCTGCACTTTAATTCCTACATTATTTTATAGTCGACTAGTTTGTTCATATAGTCGACTGTCTAAGCGAAAAAGTTATAATGCACCCCTCCCCCCCCCCCCCCCCCTCCTGCACTTTCAATTGGTATCAAAGTAAGGTCTCACATTTTGTTGCTTAATCGCAAGTGAGAAAAGATCGAATGGCTGGACAATCTTGCAATATGGGCACTCCACAACAAGACCGCCATATTTCAATAGTGAACACCACTGTCACTGGGAGGAAAGGTTTAAGATCTTTGTGCAGTCAACAGACTATCAGGCATGGATTGTGATCAAGAAAGGGCCTAAGCCTATTCCAAATGCAAATACAACAAAGATTGATTTCGAATCACATGATGTTAAAAGAACAACAGGAAACACTGACAATAAATGCTAGAGCAATAGCCTTGCTTTACTGTGCAGTTAGTGGAGAAGAGTATGCTAAAATATCCAACTGTGAGACTACCAAAGAAATGTGGGATAATCTTGAGGTCACCTATGAAGGAACGTCAAAAGTAAGGGAAACCAAAATTGATGCGCTAAGGCATGATTATGAAGCCTTTAATATGAAGGATGATGAGAACATTGAATCAATGTTCACCAGATTTAGCAAAATCATTGGAGAACTCAAATCTCTTGGAGTAACTTACACCAACACACAAGAAGTTAGAAAACTTATTAGAAGTTTACCAAAGACTTGGGAAACCAAGGGAATTGTCTTGGAAGATGGAAATCTGGACAAATTCACTTCTGATGAACTAAGAGGAAATCTGATAACATTTGAAAAGAATCATATTCAAAGATATCAGAAGGATGAAAAGGAAAAAATGGTTACGTTCAAAGCTCAAGTTGAAGAATCTGATGATGATTTTAAAGAAGAAGAAGTTGCCATGATTTCTAGACATGTGGTAGAAGCCATGAGAAGATCAAGGAACAACAAAAAAGGAAGTTCAAATTTCAGGAAAGGTAAGACTCTCAATATTCAACAAAAGAATGATGGAAAATGTTATGAATGTGAAAAATATGGCCATATCGCATCTGAATGTCCTGAGGCAAAAAGAAAGCCAACTAGAAGCTATCAAAAGCAAAAGGCCTTCAGTAGTTGGAGTGAAGATGAAATCTCCGATTAAGAAAATGGGGAGATTGAAAATGTGTGTTTCATGGCTCTTGAAGAAACTAGTAAGGTAAATTCTTATCCTTGCTCTCAATGTGAAGAAACTCAAGAATTATTAGATCAAACTCTTATAGACCTGAGTAATGATTTGATGAATATAGGAAACTGAAAAGAGAGAAAAAAGAATGGGAATTAAAATTGGAAGTTTGTGAAAAGGAAAAGAATTCTCTTCAACATGAAGTTTATAATTTACAATCTAAAATAGATGTGTTATTCCAAACTCAAGTCATAGTTATATCAAGCCTAACTAGTCAACTTATACAAATAAGTCAACTGGGAAAAAGCCGATGCCTATGACCAATAATTTAAAAGGTAAGCCAACTGCTCATTTAAAGACAGATCAGTCGACTAGAACTTTCAAGTCAACAGAAAGGAAATCTGCAACAAATAGACATGTGAGCAAGTCAACCAACCTTTGTAATTTTAAGGGAAAACCTTTTCAAATATGTTTTTGTTATGGAAGAACTAGTCATGACTTCTATAACTGTAGATTTCACTTTTCAACTACTCCTGGTTGGGTATGGAAACCCAAGAATAATATGTGTTTTGAAACTAACCATCAAGGACCCAAGAACCCTTGGGTACCTAAACAAAAGTAAAAAATTTGTCTTGCAGGAACACCACAAGAAAAGGAAAAAGGGAAAATAGTAGCTAGATAGTGCGTGTTCAAGACATATGACAAGCGACAAAAGTTTGTTCAAATCAGTCGCTGACTTTGATGGAGGATTAGTAACATTTAGAGATAACTCGACTGGAACGGTAATTGGTATTGGTACTATTACTTTTGATAATTCTTGTGACATTTCTAATGTTTGGCTGGTAAAGGGACTCAAATACAATCTTTTAAATGTAAGTCAACTGTGCGACTCGGAACTTGAGGTAAGGTTTAGAAAAACAGGTTGTATCATAGAAGACTCCACTGGGAAAAAATTCTTCCTGGAAGCAGAAGCAAAAATGTGTATACGTTGGACTCTATCAAAAATCCAACAAGTCATATATGCTTGGCTTCAATGGGAGAAGATCCATGGATGTGGCATAAGAAGCTTGGTCATGCTAGTATGCGTTTAATAGAAAAATTGGCAAGACATGATCTTGTAGTACGACTGCCAAAACTCAACTACACCAAAGATCATATATGTGACTCGTGTCAAAAAGGTAAACAAGCTGGAAACTATTTTAATTCTAAACTTATTGTGTCTACCTCAAAACCTTTGCAGCTACTTCATATAGATCTTGTTGGTCCTACTAGAACTACTAGTATTGGAGGAAAAAGGTCTGCATTTGTTATAATAGATGACTTCTCTCGCTTTACCTAGGCAATATTTCTTGCTCATTAAGATGATACTCTAAAGAATTTCACGTGTTTTTGTGAGAAAGTTCAACGTGAAAAGGGATACTATAGCACTTCTATCAGAAGTGATCATAAAGGAGAATTTGAAAACAAAGCCTTTGAGGAGTTTTGCAATGACCAAGGATATACTCATAATTTCTCCTCACCTCGATCCCCTCAACAAAACGGTGTGGTTGAACGAAAGAATAGAACCCTAAAAGATATGGCAAGGACAATGATCGTAGAAACCGACCTACCACATCACTTTTGGGCTGAAGCAGTAAGTACAGCTTGTCATATTTTAAACAGGTGCCTGATCAGACCAATCCTAAAGAAAACTCCTTATGAGTTATGGACTGGTAAGAAATCAAATATTAGCTACTTTCATCCTTTTGGATGTAAGTGTTTTGTTCACAATAATGGAAAAGACAATCTTGGTAAGTTTGATCCTCGTAGTGATGAAGGTATATTTCTTAGTTACTCTCCAACTAGTAGATCTTATAGAGTTTTCAATAAACGTACTTTATCTATTGAAGAACCCATTCATGTTGTATTTGATGATACTAATCATATGGTTGAGAAAGGAAAATTTACAGATGAAGAAGACAGTCAACTACCAGCTACTGTGGTTACAAGATCTATTGAGCAAAATAAATCTGCTGAGTCGACTGCTGAGACATCTAAGTCAACTGATGTTACTATTGGGATAGTTCCAAATGAATGGAGAAGAGAACTTGATTATCCTAAGAAATTTGTTATTGGAGACATCAATGAAGGGATGAAATCTAGAGCATCTAGTAAAAACAATGTAAATTTGGCTCTTATCTCTCAATATAGACCAAAGAAAGTTGTTGACTCCACAAAAGATTAAAGCTGGGTCAAAGCTATGGAAGAAGAACTTGACCAGTTTGAAAAGAACAAAGAGTGGAATCTGGTTCCCAAACCTGAAAATGCATCAATCATTGGAACAAAATGGGTATTCAGAAACAAGTTAAATGAGGCCGGAGGGGTGGTTAGAAACAAAGCCCGACTTGTTGCTCAAGGATACTCACAACAGGAAGGAGTCGACTATGATGAAACCTTTGCACCTATTTCCCGGTTAGAATCCATTAGAATTTTGCTTGCATATGCTTCCTTTAAAAAATTCAAACTTTTTCAAATGGACGTCAAAATTGCTTTTCTAAATGGTTTCATTGGAGAAGAAGTGTATGTCAAACAACCTCCAGGTTTTGAAAACCCAAAATTTCCTTATCATGTTTTTAAGTTAACTAAAGCTTTATATGGTCTTAAACAAGCCCCTAGGACATGGTAGGATCGCTTAAGCTCCTTCTTGGTAAGTCATGGTTTCTCTCGAGGAAAAATTGATACGACTCTATTTATCAAACGATCCTCTATAGGAAATCTCATTATTTAGATATATGTTGATGATATTATTTTTGGAAGTTCTAACCCCTCTATGTGTAAGGAATTTTCTGATCTTATGAAAAGCGAGTTCGAAATGAGCATGATGGGAGAATTAAAATTCTTCTTGGAACTTCAAATTCATCAATCTGACAGTGGAATATTCGTATGTCAAGACAAGTATGCTAAGGAACTTGTTCAAAAATTTGGGATGGCTGACTCCAAAGCTATGGGAACTCCAATGATTCCTACTTGCACTCTTGATAAGGATGAAGCAGGAAAACACCTAATGAAACTAAGTATCGTGGTATGATTGGATCATTTCTTTATTTAACTGCCAGTCGACCAGATATTATGCTTAGTGTATGCAAGTGCGCTAGATTCCAAGCAGCTCCTAAGGAATCTCATCTTACTGTTGTCAAGCGCATTATCAGATACCTCCATGGAACAACTAATTATGGTTTATGGTATCCAAACACTAATAATTTTACACTTGAAGGCTTTTCATATGTAGATTTTGCAGGTGATAAGGATGATAGGAAAAGTACCAGTGGTGCTTGCCAATTTCTAGGAAAATCCCTCATTTCATGGAATAGAAAAAAACAGGGATTAGTCTCTCTCGCTCTACTACTGAGGCTGAATATATTGATGTTGGTCAATGCTGCACACAATTAATTTGGATGTCCTATCAATTAAGTGATAATGACTTGTTTTTTAAACCTATTAAAATTTTCTGTGACAATTCGAGTGCTATTTGTCTATCCAGAAATCTTGTGCATCATTCTAGGGCTAACCATATGGATATTAAACATCATTTTATCAGAAATCATGTTACTCAAGGGGACTTTGAAATAGTTTTTGTGAACACTGAAAATCAACTTGCTGATATATTTACTAAACCTCTTCTTGAAGAACGTTTTTACATGCTAAGAAAATCTTTGGGAATTATTGATCAATCTGTCTAAATTTTTATTCCTTATCTGTGTTTATTGAAATCTTTATTTAAAAACTTTAGGAATTTGTGCCAAAACTTTCATTTTAATCAAAGTACTTGCCATAATAGCCTTCCCATTCCATTATGACTAACACGATTTTCCATTCTTCCTACTTCATCTTTTTCCTTTCCCCATAAACCCTTCCTTCTTTCCATACTTCTCCCTTTTCATCTTCGTTCTTCATTTTTTTCACCCAAACTTTCGTCTTCCTTCTCTCCATTGCCATGGAAAAAAATCAAAACTCCCATCTTGTCTCTAAGCGTCAAAGATCTAGACTCATGTCACGACCCAACCTGAGGGCCATGACGGGTACCCGGAGCTAACCTACCGAGCACCAACTATCATGCTTCTTCCCATCTATCTCGGTGGACCACATATCTGACTCTCAATTATCACAACCTGAATGGATATAAATTCTCCAAATGAAACTCATTTACACAATAATCATCAACTTCATATCATAAGCACATATATATGTACAAGCCTACAAGGCTAAAAAAATGAAGTACACTAGTAAGGTCATGAAACTTTTAACTATCAATATATGTCTACGAGCCTCCATCTGGAGTATTGAAAATCATAAGGACGGGACAGGACCCCGCCACGCCCCAAATACCCACAAAACAAGTATACCAACAGAATGCAGCTCCGAAATAAATGGAGTTCTCCTGAATCTCCATTGATGAAGCTCCTAAGGATTAGACCCGTCCCCCTGTCTACCAGCGGGCATGAGCGCAACGTCCACAAAACAAAGGATGTTAGTACGAATGATGTACTAAGTATGTAAGGCATGAGTAGGATGAAGTACATACCTTAAAATATAGGAACTTAACTTCTCTCAACTCCCTCTTCAAGACCAACTTCACCACAACTTCGAAAGGGAACAAGAATCATCACCTTCCATGGATTTACCTTGAGATTGATGTTGATTTTCTCTTTAGATGGTGTAGAAGGGTGTAGAATGATTAAGAACCTTCAAGAACTCTTTGGAAGACTCTATAGAGGTGGGGAAATGAGTGAGGAAAGTTAGAAATGAACTTAGGGTCGTTTGGGATTTAAAAAGGTAGCAATTTCGCACCCCGACCAAGTTGGTGGAGAGTATTCGAACTTGCACACTAAGTGTGAGGCTACACACTCTCCCCACCACTTAGGGGTGGTTCTGGGCGGTGTGCACTCCCAAAATAGGAGTTGGAGCATAGTGTGCGGCTTAGCACTCCCAAAATAGGAGTTGGAGCATAGTGTGCGGCTTAGCACACTCATTGTGCGGGCGCACACTGCCCCTTTTCCCGATTTCGCGTAATCGTGTTCTCTTCGATTCGTTTGACCTCCAATCCTTATGGAACCTTCTTGGCACTTGTATAAAACTTCATTAACCATCCAAGGGGCTCTATATATCTTCCTAAAAGTTATGCTAAGCAATGTATAACTCAAATGATATGAAATTTTCCTAAACAAGACTCAACCTTAACTTTCTTCGATGAACTTACTTCCTTTGCCTCATATGCCTTTGGAACCTTAAGGTATACTCTTAAAATTATCAAATATCCTTCTTAAACTTATAGGGACTTCATTTACACCTTATACTTATGCTATTCTATTCACAATACGAATAACATGAAACTTCCAAGGTGTAATATTCCTCCCCCCTTAAGAACATTCGTCCTCGAATGTTAAACTCTTAAGGATTCTGCAGAAATTTCACTAGAGTTTCTCCTGTAACTGTATTACTACCATCCTGTCACAACAGCCCAATATATACAATGCCTCACAGGGCTACAACAACATCATCAATAGTGGCCACACATGACTACGAAATCATCAAAGAAAGCATTACATACCTGAGGACAATGGTGCCTCTGTCTGAGCATCTTCTCCGGGAGTGGAAATAATTGTGGATATCTAAACTTCATATCTTTTTCAACTTTCCAAGTCATCTCTTTTACCTTCACGTCCTTTCATAACACCTTCATCAAGCTTATATTTCCAGTTCTTAATTCATAAAGTCGAAGCTATTTGGG
>NC_081346.1:34257886-34271794 GCF_029784015.1 Lycium ferocissimum
ATGTGATATGATAAGGCATACGCTATGGTAATGTATATGACATGCTTATGTATGATAAATGTATATGAAATGTACCTATGATTATAAGAGTACCCAGGTTGCATCTCCATCTCATGACTTATGATATTCTTATTATGCTTATTTCATTCCTGCCTTACATACTCAGTACAATGTTAAATGCGGCGTACGTTTTTCTTTGAATGACACGTGTTCATGCCCACGAGGTAGGCAAAGAGACTGATTTGCCGATCTATAGGAGCTAGTAGCCGAACGTGTGAGCACTCCATTGTCCGGAGGTGCCATTGATTATTCTTTTGGTACATATATTTATATACTCTCATGATTGGGCACGACGGGGTCCTATCCAGTCCATATGTCTAGTAGTCTAGTAGAGGCTCGTAGATACGCATGTGTGGGTAGTATGGTCCCATGGTCTGTATGTATATGCATGTATATATTATTTTGATAGCCAAAAAGGCTTATGTTTATAAAAGTAATTATGTTTCAAATGATGATATATTCCTATGATTATGAGCGTATGGTATGAATGAGAGCGGATAAGTAACGGCATGAGTGATGTCCGGTGGGTAGCCCCGGATGCCCGTCATGGCCCGTAGTTCGGGTCGTGACACATTTAGCCTTTGCGATCGCAAAGAAGGAACTGTAGCACCAGTGATAAAAATCCCAAAATCCGAAATCTACCTCATTCACCATGTTTTCAAGTTCTTGAGTTCGTTTTGAAGGGTTTTCAAATAGGTTTTGTCAATCTAAGTTTGGGGGTAAGTTTCTAATCATAATTTCACTATTTCCAATAGATTCTTATCATTAATTGATGCTTAAGATCATGTTTGGGTTGAAAAGTTGTGGTTTAGAAACCCTAGGCTTAAATTGGGGGAAAAGTGAAATTGGTTGCTAAATTTGTGGCTTTTTACTTGATTTTTGGGATACAAGTATTTTGGGTGTTGGGTAATCCGATTTTGAAATAAAATTCCCATTTTGCCTTTCTGGGCCTGGAGTTCCTTTTTAATAGCTATTTTTGACTCGAATCGTATTTTAGTAATCTGGGTATCATCAGACTCGGGTTCTAACATAGACTAAAATGTTGATTAGACTTCGACCGTTCAGAAGCTCTTTGTAAAGGGAAGGCTCAGGTTGGACGGTTTATGGCGCCCGCTAGGCATTAATGTATGTTACGGCCTACTTTAGTTAGACTCTGATTAGAGAATCGTATGTAGTTGTAGAAAGTGACGGGAATAGCATGCTAGGCCTTCGAGCATGAAGTGGAGGTGAATTCCAATTAGGTTGGTTCCGTCAGCTGTTATGTGGGCTTGTCGCCATATGTATATTTTCTTTGATTATCATCTATTTGTATCTCTGTCACTTACTAGCTCACTCATCACATGAAAGGGAAGAGTAATATTGATAATTGCACAATGGATAGTAATACGACTTGTAATTGTTGATTGTTTATTAGTGATACTATCGAGATTGATATTATGCATGGCTTGTTTTCCGTATTTCTTTTATATTGTTCAGATGGTAAGGTGAGTGATTGAGTGACTTCGAGGTCTTTGCCGGAGATTGAGAGTGATCGAGTGACTCCAAGGTCTTTGCCGTAGATTGAGAGTGACAGAGAGACTCTGAGGACTTTATTAGAGAATGAGAGTGGAGTGAGAGAGGTGACTACTGCATTGAATTCATCCACTCATATGTTTTAACTGATCATTGGTGACTCATATCTGTCTTTGTTTGATTTCATGATTCATTGACACTTTGCTTCTATATGATACATGACCATACTTGTTTGCTCTATGTGCTACCTGTTTGTTTCCACTTAGCATACGTTTTCTAATCATTGTCGGCCTATGATACTTACCAACACAAGTGTGCACTAATACTACTCTTGCTATACTTTTTGTTGAGTGTAGAGTACGATCCAGGCTCCAGTTCTACGCCCCTTGGATGATACGTGAGGGTGACATCCTTCAGTTATTCAGGGTGAGCTACTTGGTCATCCATGACCCTTGAATGACCCTCTTTATTTATTTCTTTTATATGTCTTCGATAGACAGTATGTAGCCTTCGGCATTTCCAGACTTGTATTCCGGATTGTATTTAGCGTTCTTGTACCCTTTGCCCAAACGTTGGGAATGTTGGATTATTTCTAGTTATGATAAGTATTTAAGACCTAGTAACTTAATCTTATTTAATTTTTTGATTATTTAACTTGTTTCTACGATTTGGGTATGTGGTTCGCCTACTCGGGGGGATTGAGTAGGTGTCACCACAACCCTCGATTTGGCTCGTGACACAATATCAGCCTTGGACTGTTTAATTAGCAGACGAGGAAACTGACCCGATTAAGGCATGTTGCAACTGTACGTTTAAAATTATTTATTTCGTTCTTAAATCAATGAGGAATTCTTTACAAAATGATTTGTATTTTTTTCTTTGCTTCTCTTTGTGGTTTTTAGAGATTATAATGTAAAGACCCGTTTAGTCGTTATAGTATTTTCGGTATTTTTGCCTTTCCCGAGAATTGATTAGCTCATTTTTACCCAAGGGGACCGTTGACACACTTCCCGAGGCGTCTAGATCGGATTCGGGCAACTTTGTGAAATACAGGCTTAAAGTGAAAAATGGTTGACCCAAAGTTGATTTTTGGGTAAACGAACCTTTTTCGAAATTTCATAGATTTCGAGAGGTCCGGATGGTCGTTTAGAACTTGTGTGTGTAATTTATTCGGTTCCCAATGCACTCAGATGCATTTTGGGACTTGGGTTGGGAAATAGGAATGAGGTATCGGGGGTTGACTCGGTCAACGAGACCTCCGTTGAGAATTCTGAGGCCACGAGCACGTTCGTAGAGTATTTTTGTGTGGGTACACGCGTGTGTGGTTTGTGAGCAGATGGCCTCGGGAATGGTTTGGAATTTTTACTAGGACTTTGAAAAAATTGGGGAATTCTGGTAACTTTGGTGTCCGCATTGGCGGCACCAGGATTGTCCCAGCGGCACCACTACGGCGGTATGTTGGCCGCTGGGGCGGCAGAGAGTATATTGGCCCAGACCGGGGCTCTGTAGCGGCGCTGCTGTTTCGGTGTCGTTATCGTCGTGGCGGTAACAAGCCTGTTATTTCATTAAGTGTGATTTAAATAAGCCTTTAGACCCTCATTATTTCTCATTTCAAAATTAGAGCTTTGGGGAACAGTTCTTGGAGATATTCTTGGAGGTAAATCTTTCTTATTCCTTTACTCTTCCTTTAATCATAATCATCCTAGATTTCCCCCTTCCCTTTAATAATCCCTTAGTGATGGATTTTGGAAGAGGGTTTTGATGAACACTTTCTCTAGGCTTAGGAATGATAAATTGATGATGCTTATGTGAGATTTTGATGAATCTAAGCTTGTTAATCCTATATCTTCCATATCTAGTGTTGAATTTCGGAATCAAAGAGTTAGGGTTTATACCCAATATTGGGGGTTTTGCTTGAAATCTGAAATTAGGTTAATCCTTGAGTTAAATCAGCAATTAATGGTTAGGTTATGATCATCTAGTGCCTAATTTGATATTTTGCTTCCGAATTTCCCGTTTTGCCCTTGTGGGCCCATTTTCCCAATTTCTAGGGTTGGAATTGACCTAAATTTAATAGTAGCAATATTAGTATCATTCTTTATGATTTCTAATCTAGATTTCAATTATTCTTAGACTACTTTGGTTCTGAGGTTCAGCGGAAAGGCAAGGCAAAGGAGTGAGTTGTTGCGGTTCGGCCATCCAGGTAGGTTATGGCTTACCCTGGTGAGACTTCGTATAGCGAAGCACATATTTAGATTATATTGTTGGATATAGCATGTGAACCTTCGGGTATGAAGTCGGGTTGGATATTGCCTTAGGTTGGGCCCTGTTGTGTGTTTGGGGCTAGCCACCCCGTTATGTGTGATTTGATTGCTCTACCGTGCCGGCTTGATGCCATCCGTCGTTGGTAAATATTGAATTCTGTTTTATCCTATTGATTATGATATAGTTGGCATACCCACTGTTGGTATTTGTACTCGGATATATTGTGGGCATACGCACTGTTGGTACTTGTGATTTGGTCATATTATTGGCATACCCACTGTTGGTATTTGTGATTCGGATATATTTTTGGCGTACCCATAGTCGGTACTTGTGCTATTGAGCATGATTATTGAGGTGATTCATGCATTGCACGCACTCTCATTTTTATGATACACTGTTGAGATATTGATGATATTTGATGAAACACTTGATGAGCTAGGCTCAGCTTTACTTGAGTGACGTGAGATGGCCGATGTCTGATGTTCATCTCGGAATCGTTGAATGAGTAAAATTGATATTTGATAAAACTCTTTTACTTGAGTGACGTGAGATGGTGTCACGACCCTAATTACCGATCGTGCGGGCACCCACCTTATTATCACTAGTAGGCGAACCCTTACCCGTTAACCCATTAATCACTAGCCAATTTTAACTTCTTTAACCATTTATACTCAAACAATCAATGATCATGTGAATGAATAAATAAGTAGATAAAACAATTCATAATTAATAGATAATATAAGTGCGGAAGTCTTAACTATTACACCCCCAAAATCTAAAAGTCATCGTATAAGGACTCTAACTAGCAGTGCCTAAAGAATGAAGTATATCTCAAATATAATAACAGAGAATGTCTGGAATAAAAATAGACATCTGGAAAGAGAGATCTTCCGGTGGCATGGCATAGATAGAAGCTCACCCTCTGATCTGATCAAGCAAACTAGCTTCAAACTAGAGATGTAGTCTGGATGAAATATCTGGAACACAATCTGCACTCAAAAAGGGTGCAGCAAGGTAGTATCAGTACAAACACTATGTACCGGTAAGCATCATAGGCCGAATAAGATTAGTTCACACATATAAGTATAAAATCAACAAGATAAACAGATAGGCACTTAATACTAAAATCCAAGTCACAGAATATCCCATAACAGAGTCATAACCTAAGATGAAGCTTCTAAACCACAAGTCTATCAAGTCTCCATAATCTCACCTGATAATCATAAGTCCAAGTTCCGTCCCTAGGTAGAGTCACTAATCCACCATTTAACTTAGTCAATGGTTATATTGATATCACAATAGACATTCAACATCCATATCAAGATCAGAACCAAACGAGCATTTAATAATGCAGAATAAAATGTAATGATGTGCAATGCAAAATATGATAATGTGCAATGCAATGCAATGCACTGGCCAATCACTCGAACTGTACACACATGCTAACTAATGTCATTGATCAGTAGTCATAACCTGCAGGGGACCCATGGTGTCCATGTACCACTCGTTCCGGATTCACTCCTCGGACTCGAGTATAAACCTCCGCTCCGGAATGAACCTCGGACGAGGGCCACATCAATGTATCCCTCATTTCCGGAACGAACCTCGAACCACAAGCTATAATCTATGTCACATATGTGCCTTTCCATGTATCTGTACGTAACGGTATTTCTCGTCCTCGTATTATCCATGCTCAAATCATCAAGTACCATGTATCAAATAGTATCACCGGTTCAACAAGAAGATTATATTAACTTCTTCACTAATTTCATATCACAATGTATGTCTCAACGTATTCCAGTTCATTAGTATATATGGACTATGAACAATTAGCAATATCAATGTCGAACACAAGGCATCATGCCACAAGTCTTCCAAACCATTTCCATCATGCATGAGTGTATGAATGCATAAATGAGTGTAAACGTGGTAAATCAATGCAAGCCAATAAAGCAACAGTGGAGGTACAAGTCACAAAGCCACAAGTCATATCAAGACTTGGATCAACTCAGCCATGAAACGAATCATACAATCGTCTCAACCCACATAATAGTCCATGTCCCTCTTTACTTCCACATGTAGCAAGTACGCCTCATAACTAAGTCTTGTATTACTAAGAAGCTCCATTTTTCTATATATTATCATCAACAGCAAATCATACATCAAGGGTTCATCTACGTATTATCATAAATATATAAATCACAATTCAGGTCTAAACTCAGTATTCCTTCCTTTCTCCGATGACATGTGTCACAATAAAAGAGAATCGAGTACAATACGACAATTCATGTAATAAGTCTAATCACAATAACGGGGCAACTAGCCACCATCAACAACAATCAACCTAATAGAAATCCATCCCGAATCGCCACAGTATGAATACAACTACACCTCATATTTCGGTACATAAAGTAATGGCGACGAGCCCACAAAATCAGAAGTCATACCAACCTAGCTACTATCCAACCCAAACACCATGTCCGAAGACCTAATCGTGATTTCTCCCATCAATTCTACACAATACATACGTTTCGCCAATCAAAGTCTAACTAAAGTAAGCCATAACCTACCTGGAATGCCAAGCAACAGTATCGAATCACCAAACCTTAGCCTTGCCTTCCTCTTTGGAGAACCTCAAAATGATTAACGTCTACCAAATATGAATTCTATGTCAGAATACGAATCTAAGGATACCTATATTTCCATAGTTTTACCCAAAACCCTAAAATAGACCCAAAAAAACCAAACCCGAGCCACAAGGACAAAACTATAATTTTATTAAAAATTCAGATACAATATAGTCAAAATAGTACTTTACAGGTCTAAACGAGTCCAACGATATCCATATTGCTATACTTTTAAAAAAATATCCAAAATACCCCTACAATGTGAAACCTGGTTCATGAGTGTAAAACGAGAAATTTAGTGCATAATTATGGTACCCATCATCGGGTTAACCTTCGATCATAATTTTATGGAATTCTGTTCATCACAAGAAATATAATTTGGGGAAGAACACCCACTTACTTCTACCCTTTTCAATGGATGAAACCATCCTTCAATGGTGAGTTAATCATAACCTCTATCTCTACAATCATTAACCTTCAATTCGTGGGTTTCTAATCAATTTTACCCTTAAAACAGATTTTAGGACACAATTTCCATTTTTATTAGAACCCTAAGTCTCAACATGCAATTCCAACCATAAGAAATCAAATTCTCTTCCTAGAAAGTGATAATCTATACTCCTAGGTGATTAATCAACAATAAAATAAACAACCCACCAATTATTTAAGGGTTTACTAATTCTAGGATTTTCACCCACCATTGATGGACCTCTTAGAATAATCATGGAGCTTGAAGAAGAAGGGAAAAGGAATAAATAAAGATGGGAACTTACCCTCCAAGATGCTTTCATCAATGAATGGGATGAATTTTGCCCCTTTCTCTTTTGAAAACTGACTTTGGGTTCTTGGGAATAGTGGGTGGAAGTTGGAGTATTAAAAATAGAGTTTCTGTCCCCCGTTGGCCTCTGCGGTGGCCTCTAGACCGTTGTAGCGGTCCCGCTATAGCGGCCTCTTGGTCGCTATAGCGGAGCTGCTGGACAGGTCCCCACTAAAATGGTCATAACTCCCTCATTCGGAGGCCAAACATGTCGATTCTTTTTCCTATAGCTTCATAATTTTGATATGGATCTAATGGATTAGACCTCACTCAAAACAAAGGTCGGATGCTCAATATGGAGCCATTTCTATCCACAAACCTCCGGCGAAAATATCGAATACGAGCGCGACAAAACCCAAACCCATCCGAAACTCTTCGGAACCTCACCAAAACTTGTGGACAAGTTCAAAATCATCATAATAACATGTTGTAACTTCTAAAATATTGACACGGAATCATCCTATGCCGGCGTTGACCGTGGTCAACTTTAACTCATCAACTTAACTAATTTCTGCATCAATGACTCAATTACCCTCAAACCTTGCGGAAACCAACCCCATGACTTTATTAAGTCATAGATCATACTAACGGGACTTGGGTAAAGGGTCAGCAAGGTTAAATGGGTCAAAACACTATAACGACTAAACAGGTCGTTACAGATAGCCGATGTCCGATGATTAAATTCGGAATCATTGATTGCATGGCCGATATCCGATGTTAGTTCCAGAATCGTTGATAGTACATGGACTCCGCGGATCCCCCAGAGTGGTGCCGGTGAGAACCCCCCATGGGCAAAGATCCGGGATCCCGTCTGCCTGTTGGGCAAAGATTAGGGACGGGTGGCACTTAGACTTCGCGGGTCACACTGGGTTGTGCTACCGAGATGTCGATATTTTTGTCTGGAGTACATCTGTACACAGCATTTGCATGGCATTGCATTGCATTATGGTTTGTTTTTGAGATGTTTTGGTATTGTACTTGTGATGTTGGATTTCGAACTTAATATATTCAGACTTGGCACATTGGGATAAGATGCTTCACTTAGGAAATGACGTGTACTTGGATTCGATTACATTTGATTTATACTTGTTGGTTTATCTGCTTATCTGCTTTATTATCTGGATTGTGTTAGCTATGCTTAGTCGGCCGATGATGCCTACCAGTACTGTTGTCTTGTACTGACCTGCACTTGCTGCATTCTTTTATGAATGCAGAGTATCAGGTCGGATCCACTTCCGTGACGCGTGGCTGATAGTCGATTCAACTTTCTCTTTGAGTTTTCAGGGTGAGCATGGTCGTCCACTGCCTTAAAGACTTTTCTATCTTTATGTCCTATTTTATTCAGAGACATAGATACTTATGCATTAGTATTCCAAATTTGTACTATTTCTCTTTTAGATGCTCTTGTGTTATTCAGACTAGACCCTGAGGGTGTTGTTATTATTCCGCACTATTCTACTGATTGTATATCTATATCCTGAGACTTACGTATTAGTTCTATTTTGTTGCTTAATTTCATTCTTTTATGTGTTTATACATTGTTGGGTTGAGGGTTCGCTTACCGAGGTGGAAAGGTAAGTGCCCGTACGGCTTAGGCAAAATAGGTCACGACATATAATTATGCTATGTTGATAACCTGTTTCATGCATAGACCTATTTCGTGCATCATTCTCTTCGCTCAGTGTCTGTATTCTTCTTCATTGAGATTTATTCATTTCTTGAATAAATCATTTCTTCAGCCTTGTCTTACTCTTTGGCTCTGATTATTTTCTTACTCTGTGTTGGAACATGTTTGCAGACCTGGTTCATATGCTTTGTCTGCAACTCTCTTTACTTTGAACAGAATACTTTGTCTGAGTCATCTTCACCTTTTCTGCTTCATAATCTCTTCCTCTGATTCATTTACCAACTGCTCCTAAAGACTCTTTGTGATAAAACATTTTTCATGCTTGTTCTATCTTCAATGAACTGCTCGGAGACTGAGTCATCTTCATCTCATTGAAGGGGTACTTGCGCATCTGTCTCTGCGATAGAACATGTATTTTGACCAGTTCTATTCACCCTATGCTTTCATCATTGCACTTGTCTTGCCTTGGCACACATGTTGATCATCTGTGTTTATGTGCCTACATTTTTCTCTGTTACTTCTTTACAATGGAACACGTCTATAGACCTGTTCTATCCATCATGTGATGTATGCTCTTTTAGGCCTTTTATATTTTCTGGAACCATGTATTTTGGTTTGGTTTCTTCTACTTCATTGACACTCTTTTTCTAAGCTGATTCACTAGCTTTTCTCACTTATTTCTTGATCAGCTTTAGATCAGCTCTCAATCATGCCTTTAAGATGGTTTACTTGCTTTGAGTTTTTTACTTTGTCAATCATCAAAACTTCACACATGGCATTCTGCCAACAAATTCCCCTTTTTTGATGATGACAAACACCTGTCTTTTAGTCAACTATGTAACCTGTTCCAGTCATTTCATATTCCAGTTTTCTTAAGGTAAACCAGGTTAGCATGAGTCAAAAAGTGTATATGCACACAGTTAATTAATCTTTCCCCTTTTGACATCATTAAAAAGTTAATCTCAAAACCAATCAAGCACTGTTCAATATTAAACTCATGGCCACTGGGGCTATCACATATACACAATATAATTGGATAGTCACTCAATAAGTCAAAAACATTTCAGTCACATAGAGAAGGCACAGATTCATAAGATACGCAATAATTAATCAAAAATTATTTTCATTTACATTAACAACTACAATTCCAGTCTCTTGATTTCAATTAAATACACGAATCATTTACTTAGCCTGGGAACTTAGACGCTAAGAATTGTTACAAGGAAGGTAATTTTCTGCGGCACATTCTAGGAAGTCTTATCTAGGAGGTGAGAAGGGCTTTTGGCTCTAAGGGTAGTGTCATTTGCAGACCACGAGCTCGTCTCGCTTGAGTAAAGATCACCTTTGACCCAATTATCATCAAAATCAGTGGAAGGAGTGTCATCATTTTTTTTCTTTTGATCTGAATCAATTGGTATCTAATAATATATTGAAATTTATGCCCCTCAAAATACCTTCTGGCACTTGCACCTCAATATTCAGATTATGCTCCATCCCTTACCCTAAGAAGATCCATCATCTAATGTCTACCGGTTTTGCCTATGAGGACACAAAATCGGATTGTTATTCTTTCCCATATGGTTCTTCTTTGGTTCATCCTTCCTTATTTCTTTAAGAAACCTTCCTTTATCGCTCGTTCTTTCCATTAGGCTAACGCTGTTATTCTGATTTGTGCTTGTATTATCAAACAACTCATTTCTCTTGAAGAGATGTTGTTTTACCGATTTCTCCCTCACTCTCCTTTGTTTCAGAGATTTTATCACATTCCCCCTGTCTATATACTCCATTCAAATTTTCTTTTCACCTCCTCTGCGGGTATGTACATGTATATAACTGGCAAAGGTGAATTAAGGAGAAAGATCACTAACATTATGGGCTGAGGTAGATGAGTTTTTTAGAGTATGAGAGGGAAGAGTTTATCGGGACTGAGGAGGATTGGACCCTTTTTTTTTTCTTCAATTTGGTTATGTGGTGAGAGAGTGGTGTGGGTGATATTTGAGCCCTATTTGCTTGATTTAAATAGGCATGCTATTTTGGAATAAGGTGGTGTGCACGATATTTGAAAAAGTCTTCTTGGAAAGTGGATATCTTGATTGTGGAAGGTTTTCAATCGTGACTTACTTTTTATTTCTCAACACACACTTAATGATGGCTATATTTGGCTAGGGTAATGACAACAAGTTGTTTGAGTTGTTCTAAGATCTGAGCATTTAATTGATTGCAAGAGACAGAATACATACCTGAAGTGTAGATGACTAGCCATATGCAATCTTTAATACTAATGCCAGTTCAGTGATAGTTGTAACGGTTTGCATTTACGCGGGTGCATAAAAGCTACTACGAATTTGTTCGTGCTCTTTCAGAGTTGTTTTGAAGAAGAGTCACCACCTGATTTTTAGAAAATTAGGAAAACCGGGTTGAAGGGTTTATTCAAATACCGTGAAAAATCCTTCGTAATCCAAAGTTCTAGGTAAGGGTTCTGATGATCCCTTAGGGAAGGTGTTAGGCACCTTAGTATTAAGGATCCGTACCATACAGTTGACCTTCGAACTCCAATGTGTGATTATTTGCATGAACCGCTTATTAAGTGTTTAATTTTTCGCATTTTTAAAACATTGTCATTTGTTGCATATCATTTGATTTTGAAAAGAATTTGAATATAGCCTCCTTATATATGGGTACTTTAGGTTCGGATAATATCCGATAAGAAATATCTCCTTTTACATATAAGGATAGTATATTTTATTTATAAGGATAAAGCATAAAATATTTTGATTTTTTCATAATGTATACATAAGTGGATATATCATCTTTGTTCATGCTTAATCCGCACTTGGTCTCGGGTCCATCCGTATGATATGTTAGAACATCCTACCTAAAACCTTTTATTCTCATTTGAACAAGTTTTAATTTTAAAAAAATGGTTCATTCTTTTACTTGCGCAATTTGGTCTTTAAAACAGGGAAAAATGTTGCCAGTTCTGGGCTTGGCCCAAAAAATTCATCTTTATACTTTTCTCTGAAAATTTGGGTTGAGGTCCAAATCTAAAAATGCCTTTTTGTTTCTGGGTGGGCTTCAATCCAAAAACAATTTATCTTCCCATAAAGGAATTGGCCTAAAAAACGCGTCATTTGTTGTCTGATTTCAATCCAAAATACGCTTTTTCCTTTGGTTTAAAAAGTTGGTTCGCTTTGTTTTCAAAAAAATGCCATAATACCTATGCTTTTAAAAAATTCTTCTTTTGTCCTCCCATTTTAACTTGTATCAAAAATTTTGTTTCATCAATCACATACTCGGGTTTTTAAGAAATTGTTGTGCTAAATCTGGTTTTGAAAGTCGTTTGGGGACTTAAAGGTCTTACTAAACGGCGTAGGCACCGTTATCCGAAGACAACTAGTTCAAACAATAAAGATTCCAATATATACGTGTTTTTTATAAGTATCGTAAACATAATGCAGATACAATAATCATATCATAGCATAAATATAAATAATAAACTAAATTATGGGGTGTACCAAGCCCCGATTAATCATTTTCACTCATGGTTGGGCCTTCAGTGCATTTTCGCATATATTAGCTTCCCTTCTCTATGTACACGAACTGGGCAGTCTTGATTTTGAAAGAAATGATCCATTGGGCCTTGGTCCAACAGATTTGGTTTTGACCCGGCCCAAGTGGCCATGCGGTGAAGAAGGAGGAAGGAAACAATAAACTCAGTTAGAATTAATCCACTGAACTTATCACAGGCATGTATATTAATATGTTTACATATATACAGAACACGCACATAATACAATTTGGACCTTAAAGTTTATTAATATATTTGCAGAAATGTCACTGACTCACAAGCATATATATCGATACATATATTTCTACAGAATATATATTCAATTTGGGCCTTAAGGTCCATTAATCTATTTGCAAAAATGTCACTGAACCTAAAAATGAAACTGTTTTGGACTTTGACATAAGATAAATCTGGCCCATGCATTTCCTAGTTCTGAATAATCATATGGGACTAACCTATTCCTTTATATACGCCTGGGATATCCAGGATATACACTCAAGCCGTGTATACCAAGTGTATACTATTTATATTCCCTTTCTTTTTATTGACTTGTGAATGCAATTCATGAATATGTAACCCTTAATAACCATGATTCAATTACCCAGTCTACTAACTATTATATTCTCAACAAGATCTCATTCTAAACTAAGGTAAAAAATAAACTCAACCCAAACAGATATTTACCAGTCTAAAATCTTCTCACTCACAGTCTCCAAATAAGTCAACAGTTCTCACAGTATCCTCTATAAACTCAAACCAATACATGTTCATGTTTTTCCAACAAAGATTTAGACAACACTAATCACACAGTAAGAGTAGGAAACATCAAACACAATAAGAGTCTATAATTTCAGCAGATCAAATACTTTGCAACTATGATCAAAAGAGAATGATAAGCTAGAAAAATAAAAAACATATGCTATCTTGGCATTTCATAGCTTAAGCAAAATCACATAAGAGGACTAAGTTAAAATCAGGTTTGAAAAGCAAGAATGACACAGAGATACCAAACAGAGCCAAGAGAAGATATGCAGGGAGGAAACATGAAATTTATGTGCACCATAATTCAGAAAAACACCAAATCAGCCTCCTTTGGAATTCAATAGTTTTTAAGGAGGCAAGGGGGAGGGGTCCAAACAAAGCCTTGTGATAAAAAATTAAACTCATTTTAGAGGCAATATTTCAAAGACCAACAGATTCATCTTAACTCATCCAAAAGAAAAACTGCACAACAACAAACCAGTTTGTTCCTTTTTTTTTAAAACCTGACAGTCTCTTAAGTTTTTCAACAAAAATCCATTCTTCCCTTTATCTAGACATAAACAAATTTAGATAAACCAGATCATCCTCTATCCTTAAACAGTCCACTTAGGCTAATGACAAGTTCATTTCAATCCCTTCCCCTTAGTCTAATGATGGAAATGAAAGACAA
>NC_081346.1:34271894-34334186 GCF_029784015.1 Lycium ferocissimum
CTAAATTTGACAAATCATGCTAGTGCAGATATAGAATTACAAATTGAGGGGTAAAATAGTAAATTCTTTTAATTAATCAAATTTTCCTGGATTAAAGGAAATAAATTATTTATTAATTTAAATTTTTGATAATTTAATCAATTAAATAAATAATTGTTCAAATTGCTTTTCCTTTTGGTTAAATTTAGCAAGTAGCCCATAATTGCCATAAATCATGCCAATCAATTCTCAAATGATTTATAATATTATTGAAATTATTTTATCCATTTAAGAGTGGTAAAATATTATCCCGAGTAATTCTATAAAATCATTTTGATCTTTAAAATGCATGGTTCACTTTGTTTATCATCTAGGGACTCTGATTAATTAAAATCAATTACAAGAGGTCAAAAATTAGGTGTCAACAACTGCCCCTTCGGTATTCGGGGATAACGAAATTTGACTAACCCTAATTTTTGACTGACCCAACTTATGCAAATTCTCATTTTCATGCAATTTTCCAAATATGTGGCCGGACCCTGGTTCTTGGGTTTCCTATATATCTCGGGCTGTACGAGAACTCAGGCCACTTGTAGTTCGACTCAATTAAAGACTTTAAGTGATTTGAAGGGAATGTCCTGGGATCTCCAGTGTTGTGACTGGGATTTCTCTGGACGGCTGTTAGAATGTGACCAACTCTCTGGTCTTGTGCCCGCCTACATATCCCTGATTTGTGGAAATCAGGTCACATGTAGTTCGACTCGCTGGGGAAGAGTATATCCCTTATGCGGGAATATCTTCAGAATTTCCGGTGTGTACCCAACCGGTCGCAGTTTTTAGTAAAGAAAGTCAATAACAAATAAAATTATGGCTGAGTCTGAGATCGGATGGCTTCCGAATCTTGCCCAGAGAGCTTGACTTTCATGGGCACCATATCTTGACCGGGTGCATAAGAAAAGTTCCATCTTTGCTTTGCAATCTGTCCGGATCTGGTTCAGCAAGTCGGCTTCTTTCTGGCGACTGTACCTGTTTCCTGAATTTGATAGCATCGCGGATATTCTTTGTGGTTTTTGCACAGATGGCCCTTGTGGTTGTTTAAATGAATGACCCTTTTGGCTATTTGAATGAATGGCCCTTTTGGCAACTTGAATGAAATAATTAAATGAAAGGATGGCCTTTTTGGCAACTTGAATGAAAGAATTAAATGAAATAAATTAAATGAAAGGATGGCCCTTTTGGCAACTTGAATGAAAGAATTAAATGAAAGGATGGCCCTTTTGGCAACTTGAATGAAAGAATTAAATGAAAGAAATTAAATGAAAGGATGGCCTTTTTGGCAACTTGAATGAAAGAATTAAATGAAATAAATTAAATGAAAGGAGGCCTTTTTGGCAACTTGAATGAAAGAATTAAATAAAAGGATGGCCCTTTTGGTAACTTGAATAAAAGAATTAAATGAAAGGATGGCCTTTTTGGCAACTTGAATGAAAGAATTAAATGAAAGAAATTAAATGAAAGGATGGCCCTTTTGGAAACTTGAATGATAGAATTAAATGAAAGAATTTAAATGAAAGGATGGCCCTTCCGGCTGGATAATCTTTCTTTCATCTACCGTGTTGGTTGTTGACCCTTATGGTTAGATATGCCCTTTCTATTCATTCCGTGACCCCTGTGGTTAGATGTCTGTTGTTCATTTTGTGACCCTTGTGGTCAGATATGTCATTCATTCCTTGTATGACCCCTGTGGTCAGATATGCCATTTATCATTCATTCTTCGCACGACCCTTTGGTCGGATATGTTTTTGTCATTCATCCTTTGTACGACCCTTTTGGTCATTTGACATTCGATTGAGCTTGCCCTTCGCTTCTGTGGTTGGTAAGCCGGTTGATGATGTGTTTGCCTCCCAATTTCAAAGCTTGCATCCACAGAAAAAATTTTAGTTCCCTAAAAGGCCGACTGGCTTTGTCGTCCTTCCATCTGGTGTCTTCTTTTGATGCTCCTTTGAACTTTCTCGGGCTCGGTAGTTCGAGAGATGGTTTTAGAGCGAATTTATACTAATTTTGAAAATTTAAAGTAAAATGCGCGTTGTTTTCTTTGAAAATTTTTGTTCTTTATTTTAAATGTCATGACGTGTGTTTCTTCGAAAGAGGTCTTCTCATCTTCCAGCAGGTCTCGCTGCTGAGTCGCTGAACTGGCGAAATTTTTTAGATCCTCTCAAAAATTCTGCCCCAGTCTTGATTTGATTATCCTTTGTACTGTCTCGTCATACAGGGATTTTTGAGGTTCCCTCAAAAATTCTGCCCCAATGTATGGTCTGGGTTCATCATCTTCTTTGTTGATTACTTCTGATAGGAATTTTTAAGGTTTCCTCAAAAATTCTGACCCGGTGTAGGGTCGACGTCAGCTGACTCTTGTATTGATCCTTATGTCCTAATCTTGTTGCTCTCTCCCAACTTTCATGTTTCTGAGGCTTCCTACGGATTTTTTGGGTTTTTCTTTTGTGACAACCGAGCTCGAAAGCGCCTGCGTATCCTGTCGCAGCAGGAATTCAAGTCGAACGTAGTTCAGAATAAAGTAATTGAGTTTTTATTTTTACTAATAATGTGACCGGGTCCGATATGGGCTGCCTACATATCCCACTGAGGGGAAGTCAGGTCGTTGCGTAGTTCATTACATAGATGATTGTTTTCCCTATGCTAAAAATACGATTACAAACAAAAGTATGATTACAGAGAAATGATAATGCGATTACAAGCAAATGAAAACCTAAACATAATATCTTTTGAGTGTATCTACATTGATGGCTTTAGGCCACTCTTGTCCGTCCATCTTGGCTAGGACTACTGCTCCTCGTGAAAGTACTTTCCTGACCATGTATGGTCCTTTCTAGTTTGGCGCAAACTTTCCTTTATATTTCTCTTAGTGGGGGAAGACCCGCTTGAGTACGAGCTGTCCGATTTGGAAAAGTCGGGCTCTGACCCTCTTGTTGAAAGCTCGAGACATTCTTTGTCTATATAGCTGCCCGTGGTTCACTGCCACCATTCTCTTTTCGTCGATCATGGCCAGTTGCTATAGAGGTTCTAACCCATTCTGCATCATTCAGTTCTGCTTCTTGGATGAATCCTCAATGATAGGATTTCTACTTCCGTGGGTATGACCGCTTCTGTGCCGTAGATAAGAAGATACAGGGTTGCCTCGGTAGACGTTCGGGTGGTTGTTATGTACCCCCAACAAAGCATAGGACAACTACTCGTGCCAATTCTTATAATTTTCTATCATCTTTCGCAAGATCCTCTTGATGTTCTTGTTGGCAGCCTCTATGGCCCCGTTCATCTGTGGCTGGTAGGCAATCGAGTTCTTGTGAGTCATCTTGAATTCCTCACATATGTCTTTCATTAGATGGCTGTTCAGATTGGCTCCGTTGTCTGTAATGATTAACTTGGGCACACCGAAATAGCATATGAGATTGTTCTTAACGAAATCAGCCAAAATTTCTTGGTTACCGACTTGTGGGAAGTTTCCTCCACCCATTTGGTGAAGAAGTAGATGGCAACTAAGATGAAGCGATGTCCATTGGAAGATGATGGCTCAATGGGTCCGATGATGTCCATTCCCCATGCCAGGAATGGCCAGGGTGAGCTCATTGCATGTAATTCTGTCGGAGGGACCTTGATCAAGTCTTCGTGGATCTGGCATTTACGGCATTTTTACACAAACTTGAAGGAATCGTGCTCCATGGTCATCCAAAAGAGTACCTTGTCCTCCAAATCTTTTTGGCCAGGATAAATCCATTCATGTAGGGTTCATATGCCCCCGCGTGTACCTCTTTCAGCAGTCTTGTGGCCTCTTCGGCATCCACACACCTAAGTAACCTGAGGTCAGGTGTCAACACTTCTTTATTTAAGAAGAATCCATTAGCCAGCCTTCTGATGGTTTTCTTCTGATTTTCCAAGCTTTCTGGAGGATATTCTCCTTTCTCTTAGTACGTTTTGATGTCTGCTTGCCATCTGGCTCGGCCTCAACGTGGGCGTAGTGAGCTGTTCTTCTTTCAGCGTGATCTCCAAAGGATCAATGTGGGTACTCTCGGGATTCTGAATCATGGAGGCTATTGTCTCCAAAGCGTCAGCAAACTCGTTATGAGCCCTCGGAGTATGCTTGAAGTCGATGCTTTTAAATCTCCCACACAGCCTTTGTACCAGATTCACATATGGCAGTATTTTGTCCTTCTTAGTAGCCCAATTTCCTTTCACCTGGTTCACGAGCAAGTCGAAATCTCCAATTACCACCAACTTTTGTATGTTCATGTCCAGCGCCATTTTGAGGTCGAGAATACAAGCTTCGTATTCGGCCATGTTGTTGGTACATCTAAAATTGAGCTTCGCGGCCATCGGGTAGTGTTATTCTATTATGATATTAGCACTGCTCCAATGCCCGATCCTTTATAGTTGACTGCTCCATCGAAGAACAGTCTCCATCCTGAATATGGCTCGGTTACCTCTTCTTCCACAGCCATTACTTCCTCGTGTGGGAAGAAAGTCCTCAAAGGTTCGATTTCATCGTCAACGGGACGTTTGCTAACAAGTCAGCCAATGCTTGTCCTTGTACTGCTTTCTATGCTACATATACGATGTCGAACTCGCTCAGTAGCATCTGCCATTTGGCTAACTTGCCACAGGCATCGGTTGTTTAAAGACATACCTCAATGGGTCCATTCTCGAGATGAGGTGGGTGGTGAATACGGACAGTTAATGCCTTAGCTTCTGGGCAACCCATGTTAGGGTACTACATGTTTTCTCCACGAGCATGTATCTCGACTCATAGGATGTGAACTTCTTGCTCAAATAGTAGATGGCATGTTCCTTTTTGCCTTTCTCATCATGTTGGGCTAGCATGCATCCAACAGCATTCTCTGATACTGATAAGTACAGTAGCAACAAACTCCCTAGTCTGGGTGGTACCAGGATAGGAGGGTTGGACAGGTATTTCTTGATTTTGTCGAACGCTTCTTGGCATTCCTCCATCCAGTTGGTAGGAGCATCTTTCTTGAGCAATTTGAGGATTGGCTCCACAATTACAGTTGAATGAGCTATGAATTGCCCGATAGAGTTTAACCTTTCCAGGAAGCTCATGACTTCTTTCTTATTTTTGGGAGGCGGCAGTTCTTGAATCTCCTTGATTTTGGTTAGGTCTAATTTAATGCCTCTACAACTAACTATGAACCCCAAAAATTTCCCTGCAGTCACTCCAAATGCACACTTTGCTGGGTTCAGCTTCAGGTTAAACTTGCAAAGCCTGTCGAAGAATTTACGCAAGTGCGTGATATGCTCCGAACTGTCCCTCGACTTTATGATGACATCGTCCACATAGACTTCGATTATCGATGTATCATATCATGGAACAGAATGGTCATCGCTCTCATATATGAGACACCGACATTTTTTAGGCCGAATGGCATTTCCCAGTAATGATAGACTCCCCAAGGGGTGATAAACGCGATGATCTTTTCGGTGTCTTCCTCACTCACAAGTATCTGATGGTACCTAGGGAAACAATCCACGAATGACTGCAATTCGTGTTTGGCGCAGTTGTCAATGAGAATGTGGATGTTTAGAAGGGGAAAGTTATCCCTTGGACTGGCCCGGTTGAGATCCCGATAGTCCACACAAATTTGGATTTTTTCGCCCTTCTTGGACACTGGGACTATGTTGGCCAACCAAGTGGGGTAGGACGTCACCTCCGCTATTCAGATTCAATCTGTTTTTCCACTTCGTCCTTGATTTTGATACTCATGTCTGGGTCTTTTGCTTGATCGGCACAAAGGCTTCCTTAATGGGTAATATGTGGGTAACTATTTCGGTGCTCAATCCTGGCATATCAGCGTATGACCAGGCGAAGACATCCACATATTCCTTTAGCCGAGCTATAAGTTTTCTTGTCACGACCCAACTAGAGGGCCATGACGGGCACCCGGAGCTAACACACTGAGCACCTCTGAACATACGTCTCATATTCATTTTACGGGTGGACCATAAAGATAGCTCATAGATATCATAATCTGTAAAGGTTCATTTATCACAAAATAACGGCACAGCTCTACGTAATCGTCAACAACTATGTCCAACGCCACAAGCCGACAAGGCTACCACAATATTACACAACAATATGAACTGATAAGGTTATAAAACGTCTAACTGCACACACATGTCTACGAGCCTCTACATAGAATTCAAGTGACCATAAAGACCAATACTAAAAGACTGCAGCTCCGAAGTAAGAGGAGTGCTCCTGAGAATCCGCTGATAAAGCACCTACGGACCTGATCCGTCTACCTGTCTACCTACGGGCATGAATGCAGCGTCCACAAGAAAGGACGTCAGTACGAACAATGTACTGAGTATGTAAGGCATGAATAGTAACATGATAAAAACACGAAGAATAGCATAAGATAAAAGAACCGTTTATACCTCGTGATACCTTTTAAGACATTCATCATGCTTACTTAACCTTTTTCTAGGAGAAACATTTCATATATCCACATACATACCTATACAATATCGGTACCCGGCCATAATAGGACTCTGTAAAATCGGTACCTGGCCTTAATAGGACTCGGTAATATCTATACCTGGCCCTTTCGGGACTCGGTCATATCTGTACCCGGCCCTTTCGGGACTCGATCATATCTGTACCAGGCCCTTTCGAGACTCAGTCATATCTGTACTCGGCCCTTTCGGGACTCGGTGTCACACATGACTATAGATATAAATATATAAGAGTACATAAATAAAAGCACGTCATCATCATCATTATCATTATCACTATATCTTTCCTAAGAGGACCAACTACTGTAAGATGAGATCAATAGTGTCATGAGAGTATGAAAAACGATGAACTTGGATAGCATTGGAAATGGAATTATCATTATTGCTATATCTCACCTCTTAATAGCATCAAATGCATAAGCTTTGGAATCTCCAAAAATGGGATCATCATCATTATCATCATGGAACATACTTATCCTTAGCATCATAAGAAACTCTAAGAATCATGAACTTCTAACTTTTGGAAATAAGAATGTTATGGAAAACATATATATGTTCATAAGAAAGGAATCATGCCTTTAGAAAGAAAGGGACTAGGCTTAACATACCTTTTTGGTCTCCTACTACTTAAAGCTTATCCTTCCAAGCTCGTAAATCTACATTCAAGAGAATTCATACTACTGTGAGGCTTATCGTCATATGCTTATCTTAAATCTTCAAATTAAACCCCTTTAGAATCTGTCAAAATTCGGGCAGCATCTCCCCTGTTTATATCCCTAGCCCGAAATCACAATACCAACAACCAACACAACAACAACAACACTAATACCAACGGCATCATCATCAATACCAAAATATTCCATAAAACATCCCACACGATGTTTATCAACATACAATAACAATATATACTTCCTTTCTTCCCAATCAAGGAGCATAATCTCATCAACACACCAACAACATTAGATACCATCCATATACATGGAAATTGGCCCAACAACATGTCATTCAAAATAGTCCATAAACTCAACAACTACAACACAACACTTTATGACCTTTCCTCCATAACTATTTTCACTTTTAAGACTTGCTAAACCTTCAAATCAACTCAACATAAGAGATAGGATGAAGAACATACCTTATACTTGAAGAAATTTAGCCACACTAACTTTCTTCAAGACCAAACTCACCACAACATCAAGTAGAAACAAAAACAATCACTTTTCATGGACTAGTTTGGTGTAATCTTGTTGAATTCCTGATTTAAGGGGCTATATGTGTTTAAGAGAAGTGTATGGATATTTCTAGAGCTCACAAGAAGTGTAAATGATGAAAAAAAAAAGGGAATAATAGGGTATTTATACCCTATACCGACTTTCCAAGTGGGGCCCGCGGGGAAGCCATTTGGTAGCTTAGAGGCTTATCTTGAAATGCCCATAACTCCCTACTCCGATGTCGTTATGACAAATGGTTTGTTGCATTGGAAACTAGACTTCCTGAACTTCAATTTAGGCTTTTGTTTCACTTCAAAACTTCTGATATACTGGGAGATATATCCCTCTAAAGTTCACCCAAAATTTCTGTCCAAAATTCTGCCAACTTTTTTCAAATTTTCGACAAACTTATTTTCTTCAATTTGCTTGATCGCGGAACCTTTACACACTTACTTAACACTTGTTAAGAGTATTCCTTAACCATTTAAGGGTTCCATGACCTCTCCGAGCTTACATTAGTTTACTTACAACGCAAACGACGCGAAATGTTTTTGAGGTGTAACATTCTTCCCCCCTTAGAAACATTCATCCTCGAATGTTGTAGCTTGCGAGCTTAAGATGCTATCATTAATTTCTTAAAATGGTTGTCCTCTTTTGGTTCCTGATATCCATGCTCTTATACTATGGGTTCATTAGTCTTCTTTCATATTCTCCCAATTCTTTGTCGAACTCATTCATTAGTTCCATATCCTCATGTTCTTATGTATGTACCCAGTGGTCAACTCGATATCTAGTTACCGTCCGGGACTCCGCCGCTATTAGGTGGTCTTAACTCATGACTGCTACGGCTCCCCGCCAATCTGTGAGCACTCTTAATTGTTGTACTCTTTTGCATTCCTCCTTATTTCTCTACTAGTAGACAAACTCTCTTGTTCAGCTATGGCACCTTTCCTTGCTTGCTTCTCTGGTGCTGTATTAGATCATCCTTTTTTTTACTACTCGACCTTATATACATATCATATCACCTCCTTTTAATTCCTTGGTCGTACTCTTTAATTCCTTACAATATCATTATAGTTCCACCTATGGTAGCACCCAGATGATTTGCAATAGCAATTCCTAGCTGATGACTTATTATTCTCAGTGATTATTTTACTTCAGATTGTCCATCTAGACATCCTTTCATAATCAATCCACAATAACAACCTCAACACAGTTCCTCATATACGTGTATATAATACTTCTTCATCACCATTATTATCCCTCGTAGCAAAATTATACTCATAACATACTAATAATCACAGCTCAAGCTAATTTACAACTCAAAATATCATCAAATTCATATTTGAAATTTTCCTTCAATTTCCTTTCCTCAATTCTTTACATAATTACAATGTAAACTCATAAACATGGGACTAAGATAAAATCTTACTTAATCATAACTTCCTTTCAATACGAGTGTGCTTTCCTCTTAAGTCCTTGATTCTCTTGTACTGGTGATCATTTGAGACTCAAATTAGCCTCTGTTCTTCTTTGACTCCTTATCGTTGCCTCTTAGAGTACGTTGCTGCATATTTAAATGTAACCTAATTTTTATTTCGTCAAAATATTATTTTACAGGGGGCGTATCAGACTAATTAACCTAAAACAATATAAAAACTATGCTGCATTTTTATAAAAAATAAGAAGTAGATTTTATCCATTTGTAGCTTTGTTGGTACTATTTGGATAAGGTCTTTTTAGGGGGAAAAGTAGAGCCAAGTGGCCTATTTTTTGTCCATAGAATTCTAAATGCTTAGTTGGATGATTTTGAAAATTTGAATAAGGATTTTGGGGGGCAAAAGTACGGCCAAGTGGCCTATTTTTGTCCATAAAATTCTAAATGCTTAGTTGGATGATTTTGAAAATTTGAATAAGGATTTTGGGGAGAAAAGTACGGCCAAGTGGCCTATTTTTGTCCATAGAATTCTAATTGCTTAGTTGGATGATTTTTAAAAATTTGAATAAGGATTTTGGGGGGAAAAGCTATGGCCACATGGCCTATTTTTGTCCATGGAATTCTAAATTGGCTTGCCTACAAATAGAAAGGGGGACATTTTTTTGGAGAGGGATTTTTTTTTTTTTTTTTTTGGGCGGGGGGGCGGGGAATCTTCTTTTTCTATTTTCGGGAAAAAGAAACAAAAAAAGAAGAAGAGAAAAACGAAAAAAAAGGGGTTCAAATTTGGCATCCTAAAAGCTAAAGTTTGATTTATATATTCAAAGCTTAGCAACAAAAGATAGAAATATAAGATATATACATACAGAAAAAGAGAAAAAAAATTAAAAGAAAAAGGGGTTTAAAGATTTGTGAAGTGTTTGGTGCTTGAAGAAAGATTGAACCAATTCTCATTTTGATCTTTAGGTTGCCCCATCAAAAGGTAACCTCTCATTCTATCCTTTATTTCATTTCTAGTTATGATTATATATAGATTATGATACTTGTGTTAGTTAAAAATAATTCTTTGCTAACTTAGTCTTGTTTGATGATTAAATGGATATTATGTGAATTTGATACCATTTGAAAAAATGAAAATAAATTAGAAGTTTGATTTAGACAATGTTAAGTGATTTTAGATTAGTTAAATTGATATCCTTTATTTCATTTCTAGTTATGATTATATATTTATTATGATACTTGTGTTAGTTAAAAATAATTCTTTGCTGGCTTAGTCTTGCTTGATGATTAAGTGGATATTACGTGAATTTGATACCGTTTGAAAAAATGAAAATAAATTAGAAGTTTGATTTAGACAATGTTAAGTGATTTTAGGTTAGTTAAATCGATAAAAATAAGAAAAAGAGAATCCAACCCTTATTTCATTTTAAGTTATGATTATATGTTATTTATGATGCTTGTGTAGTTGAAAAGGACTATGTGCTAGCCTAACTTTGTTTACATGATTAAGTGAGTATCCTATGGATTTATTACTATTTTTTGAAAATGTTAAGTGATTTTAGGTTAATTAAAATTGATAAAAATAAGAAAAATAGTAGTTTAAGTTAGAATTTTGACATTGTGTTGATAGGTTTAGTGTCACGACCCAAACCGATGAGCCGCGACGAGCACCCGACCACTACTAATCGAGCACCTCTAAACTCACTCCCACTCTGTACTAAACAACTTGGTGGCCCACTTTGACTGATATTCCACTGGTACCATTCGCGGTAACATTTATACGATAGATCTTATCTCAGAATTCCACGAAACATGCATATGGATATGTATATGTAAGCATACTAGCAGAGGATGACAACGCAGACCAACTTGGTCGCCGTATATACTGTTCACCAAAATTAAGGGACAACTAAAAGCACCTGATGACCCCTACTATATATACCGTCTACGTACCTCTATGGAATATAGACTACAAAAAGGACGAGGACAAGGCCCCGCCATACCCATATATGTACATGTCAAAAGGCATACCAGGGGCTAGAGCTCCGGTCCAAATGGAGCTTGCTGGGCCGGAACCGGAAAGAGGTTCTGCGTCCGGCTCACTCGGCCGGCTATCGAACTGCGGGCATGAACGCGAGCGTCCACAAGAAGGGACGTCGGTACGAGTAATGTGCGAGTATGTAAGGCATGAATAATAATATAGTAAGAGATACCGAACATGAAAAATAACATAATGAGAAATATAGAGCATAACATGAGGTAAGAAAATAACCTGTACATATGATTGCCTCTTAGGGCAGATACCATGCATGCTTAACTTTAAAGAAAACATTTCTCATATACATATATGTAGCATAATCATTAGCCCGCATCCGGGGTAATCATCCCACGCCGCCCACTAGTGGTGTCATGCCCGTGCCATATAGACACGGTGTTATCATTGTCTATAAGCCGCCCACCCAAGTGGTGTCATGCCCGGCCAACTAGGACCGATGTAATCATACATAAAAATGGATATAAAGCATGCATGAGAGTCCAATCAAAAGCTATAACTCTATCGGAGTGACGAAAGGTCGACAACCTCCGATTGTATTATGGAACATCATGATCGTCATGTCTCACCTTGACGGAACTAGAATTATGAGGTGAGACTATCAATGAACAATAACATCAAGGGAAAACATAAAATAAGATCATAAATCTCATAAAGCGTCAATTCATACACTTTGGAGCCTTTAGAAATAGGGTCATCATCAATGAATAAAATGGAGAAAATCAAGAAGTAGCTCAACATTCTCATATTCACATTGAACTCATAAGCTTGGGATTATTAAATATGAAATTGTCGTCATCATGATCATCATAGAAATATTCTCATCTTTGACATCATCGTTATCATTATAAAAACATGTCCATCGTTGTTGTCATAAGAGCTTACAGAATCATAAATCTCTGATTTAGAAAATACAGATATTTTGGAAGCAGTTATGGATTATCAGAAAAGAGTCATGCCCTTGAATCATTGACCTTTCCTTCTATCTTAGATCGTGCGAAAGAGCCAGAGTCTAGGAAAGATTATTCCTGACTCTCTTTTTCTATAGGTAAGCACAGACTGAGGAAAGATGAAGAGATCAGCCTCGGACAGTGGGGGTGCTAAGAAGGCCCCCAGAGTAGATTCAGGACCACAGGCTCCGGGACCGAGCAGAAGGAGCCTCAGCTATTCCATTGAGACTGATCCCTCTGAGGACCCAGCGGCGATTCCTCCAGAGTTTCTGACTTCCATAGAGGAGGATCCATCAGAGGACAGCTATGACACGGACCCGTCTGAGGGTTCGTACGGGACACCTGAGGAGGAGATTTTCGAGACTGTACTAGAGTTGACTAAATGCCTTGCAGCCTCCTTTTTATAAGTGTGGCCAGCTTCACACCCATAAACAGGACTCTACCGGACACGGTCTGTAGAAAATCCCTAGGACGAACTGCTCTGATACCACTTTTGTCACTACCCAAACCGATGAGCCGTGACGAGCACCCGACCACTACTAATCGAGCACCCCTAAACTCACTCCAACTTTGTACTAAACAACTTGGTGGCCCACTTTGACTGATATTCCACTGGTACCGTTGGCGGTAGCATTTATACGATAGATCTTATCTCAGAATTTCACGAAACATACATATGGAAATGTATATGTAAGTATACTAGCAGAGGATGACAACGCAGACCAACTTGGTCACCGTATATATTGTTCACCAAAATTAAGGGACAACTGAAAGCACCTGACGACCCCCAACTCATAATTTATACACGTGGATATGTATATATAGGCATACGTGCAACGGATGACAACACAGTCCGACGTAGCCACTACATGCGCTACACAGAAAATAGGAGACCACAAAGCTACATGATATTCCCACTATATACAACTGTCTACAGACCAGTAGGACCTCTCCTCAGCCGCAGTCAGTGCGCTCTATTTGGTCCGGAGCTGCAGCCTTTTTGGTATGCTATTTTACTATATAGAGATGGCGGTACAGCAGGGCTTTGTCCTATCTTTGCTACAGCGTATATTCCTTAGAGGTCTATAGACAGTTGTATATAGTGGGAATATCATGTAGCTTTGTGGTCTCCTATTTTACGTAAATGTAGTGGCTACGTCGAATCGTGTTGTCATCCGTTGCACGTATGCCTATATATACATATCCACGTGTATAAATTATGAGTTTTTCGAGACAGATTTTATTACATAAATTTTGCAGCAGATGCTATCGCTCAGATATGAGTTAGAAATGGGCCACCAAAAAGTTATTCGGCAAAGATATAGCGTGCACGAGTTTCGGGTGCTTGGTCAGCAGTGATCGGGCACTCGTCACGGTCCATGGGTTTGGGTCGTTACATTTAGTGTGATTTATTCATTCTTGTTAGCTTATATATATATATATATATATATATATATATATATATATATATATATATATATAAAAAAAGAAAAACCTTAGTTCTTGTGAGTTTGTTACTAATTCATAGCAACTATTGGGCCTTTTGCATAAATTGTCCTTTTATTTATAAGTATGATAATTATGGGCTTGGTTTAAAAGTATTGTAATTCATTTTTTTTGGTTTTGTAAATTAAATAATTGACCTCGACCTATTACTAATGTTTTGTACACCTATCTTTTGTGACCTCCCCAAATTATTGGTGGATCTTTCGAGGCTCACTAACATTTCTAGATCGAGTCAACCCCTATCATAGAAGGATTAAGGCATTGGAGCATAATTTGGAGCGGAAATATTTATTTATGCATTTTTCTATTGGGCTTGGTCGGCCCAATTCCCTACACTTTATATTATTTACTTGATTATATATATATATATATATATATGCTTGTATATAAATTGGAACCCTGAATGAGATTATCACGCCTAAGAGTTGCTAAAATTAATTTTCAAATTTTTTTTTTAAAAAAACCGTTTAGGCAAATTTAAGATTGCGGATGATTTTGAGGATTTTGGATAACTTTGATATGATTTTGAACTTATAGGCAAACTTTAGGACTACTATGATTGATTTGAAACTTGAGTTGGAAAAGATGTTTTGTAAACTTGGATTATCATTTTGGGTGAACTGTTTTGACTATTAAAAAGGCTAATGAGTTAATTTTGAGACTTTTTGTAAAGATTAAGACCAAGAATTGGATAAAAGTTCTAAAAATATGGCTAACCTATGGAGTATATTAGTATGCCTATAAAAATTATTTTCAAAAACTATTTTCTATACTTAAAAATATTTTTTCTAAAAAACCTTTTTCTAAACTCGGGTGGACTTACGTAGTGTTCTACTTAGGTTAACGTCTTCGGATTTTAACCTAGGTGTTCTAGTCCAAGATTCAAAAAATGCCCATTTTGGGCAAAACTCTACCATTTTTTGTTTCTTGAAAAGTGAGTATTTTTGCATAAATGACACATCTTGATTTGCAAAAATATAAACAAAAGCAGTTTTTTATCACAAATAATTTATATCTACAAAGGCATACTATTAGAACCCGTAGGTTAAACGTATTTTATGGATCTTTAATACCAGGATGCCTAACACCTTTTCCGGGGGATCACCAGAACCCTTACCCATACTTTGGTTAGATTAGGCTTCTTTTAAAATTTAACCGTTTTAAATGAAATCTTTTCGAATTAGTTTTCCTAATTTCCTAAAAATTAGGTGGCGACTCTAAAACATTATCCATTTAGAGTACCATTACGTAGAGGTATATTTTTTCTTTTTCCCGGTACGATTGACAACCGTACTTCCCCGGGACACTTTTCTTTTTTAAATGAGGCAAGTGCAAATGCGAATCGGAAAAAATATCGACCGACTACATTTATGGGGGAGGGCGTAACATTGCAAAAGTGGGGACACCTAATATCTACACAAAAACGTAGCCCGGCGAGTCGCTGTCCTTACGAACTCGCTCTCTCACGCTTCACCTTTCTTCTTCTCACCATTGCGGTGGGAGGAGAACCAGGGGCTCGTGGACAGGCTCCACAGGTCTGATTTTTCTCAAAGTGGCCAACATTGAGAAGATGCGGGCTTATGTCTCCTCAAAGATTGTGAAGTCATAGTTCCATATCTGAGTCTCGGCGGTGACCTCTTCTCCTGGGACGATAGGGTCATGGACTAAAAAGGTATGTGGCCCCCATAAGGTCCCGATGGTCTTATCGTCTATCATGCTGACGATTCTTTTCCTCAACCCTAAGCACTCGTCCAAATTGTGACCTGCCTGATTGCGGTGAAAAAGGCACCTTTTGTAAGCATAGACCAACTCGGGGGTTGGCAGTCAGACTCGAGAGGAGCAGGGTATTCCAACTGCCCGCATTCTCTCGAACACATCCCTACAACTGACGGGCCTGGATGCCACCCTGAAAGGAGAGGATCGAGCTTTGAAAGCTATGCCCCACCATTCGGGCGACTGAGGGTCGATCCTTTTAAAATTTTCTGAAACCATGGTGGATGTAGCTGGTACCGGCTCGGGGGAGGGTGTATAGAAATCTGATCCCTCATCAGTGGGAGCGTAGTAACCGGACTCATCGTCTACATCGTGTCCTTCCACTTGCAACTCGAGAAACATTTTGAAAGGCTCCATGCTTTCCTCTTCCTCTATGTCCACAAGCTCGGACTCTTCTTCTTCCATGTCTCGGGGTTCGGATTCCCCCGGGTATTCTTCCTCAACTTCAGTGGTTCAGAAGCCTCCTCTTGAGGCTCCGACTACTCCTGTGGATCCATTATCCATGGGTCTGATTCTGGCCTCTAATTTTCATTCTCTTTGGGGACTTCTTCTCGAGGCATCTCTGGCCTCCTTTCTAATGGTACGTAATTCATCACCAACTCCCTCACTTCTTCTGATACATTTTCTTCAAAGTATTGCTCTTGGGGCATCCCTTCTGGCGTGGTACCAACCAAGTTCAGTAGTCTGTCGACTTCTTCGATCTTCTTCCCAATCTCCTGCAGATGTTCCTCCATCTGTTGAATCTTAAGCCGCAACATATTGGTGGTCTCTACTAAGGTGGACGTATTTTGGTATCCTTGGTTTTCCATCTTGCAAATCAACCTTTAGTGGAGGTAAACTTAGGTAAGTTTCAAGTCAATTGGTTTTTCTTTTGGGCATGTAAACTAGAACATCGGATCAATCGTATTCAGGCTTTAATATGCGATATCAAATAGGCACATGAAACACGTAGCAAGCAGTCATGTAATTTGTAAACAGTTATACCACTCGTTTTCTAGGGCTTTAAGCCGAGTCATCCTAATCGTATGAAACATGCCAGTGCCATTTGTAAGAATGAACCATTGCCCTGAAAAATCATCATATTAATAATAATATCTTCCCCGAAGGGATTATAAAGGTGATGAAGCCGACATGGGACTATAATAAAATACAAGTAATAAATTAGTGGCATTCTCCCCCAGCGGCTGATGTCGATGCTTGACTCGTCCTGGCCTTTTTGACCTTTCGGAGAGTGGTATGAATGTAAAAGCGCATCTGATATAGCTCCATCCTAACTATCACGAGATCCGACTCTTCCAGAATCTTAGCCAGACGCTCGTCCTTGCTTTCCAAACATTCTTTCAGGCGGTCATCCCCTTGTGCTTCGTGACGGAGCGCGGATCTAGGTGTAGGTGTACTGGCCAAATGGCTTTGTACCCAGTCATGATAGTCCAGATCGCATCCCGCCTCGAACCTGTCTGTGGCTTGGGTGTCTAGTCCCCATTTCACACGACCATTCCATTCCCTGAGTATTATCCCTGCATTCTTGATTTTTTTTGTTCCGTGTGCTCAATGATGTATTGCTCGGGATTCCCCACTTGGGGTACTATTTACCTTCTTCCAAACTGCCTCAACACTCAAGACGGATAGTAAGGGCGGATCCCTCTGACCCCCGATATTGGCACAAACGGACAATTTTTCCCCCACTCTACTATGGTTTCATATAGGAATTCGGGATACATCCATTGAATTTGATCCTCGTTCAAAGCAGCGAAGAACTTGGTCCACTCACTTTTAGACACAATCCCAAGGTTTGGACAGTAATTCACGAGACGGTCTATCCTGTTCTATCGGCTCAAACCCTGAACCTCTTTACCCATGTTGAGGTGTTTGATAATCCACCACTGCAGCAACATACTACATCCTTGGAAATATCGAAAAAGATTATGGCATTTGTCTAGGGCCCTGAAAATGTCCGCCAGGATGATGGGGGCTAGGTCAAAATACCTAGTTTCCTCGTCCTTGGTTATGCCGTAGAAAATGGCTTAAGCTAAGTAGATCACTCATGTGCCTATAGCCAACGAGTCATCCTTGGGGAACACCATGGTGCCCAACAAAGCAATGGCAAATGCTAGGGGTCTGACGGCCTCCCATTCTTCTCGACTCTTGAATTCTCTTTAATACAAGGTATACCCAGCGACATCCCCGAATCTCCGATATAGGTCTCTGAAGGTCACCGTGTTCCCATGTGCCCAAGATGCTTCAGTCAAGGCAAGAAATTTCAAGATTTGACCCAGGGATGGCCTTTGAGGAAATAACAGATTGTGGTTTGGCTTATGTCTTCTTCTTAGATATGTTCCATTACTGTCTATGGTGCCTCTGATCTCTTCTAAGGTTGGCGTCATCTCGATGTTCCCAAAACGGAATAGCATTTCTTTATCATCCCAGTACTCGGCAAATACTTCTATTAGTTCCGGACGACCCTTCATAGTCATAATTGACAGCAAATGACCCAAGGTGCAGCTGACAGTCCTGAGGCCTCTGAGCAAGTCTGGGGCCTCAAGGACGATGTCAAATTGGATTCTTCGGTCCATCTTCAAAATAAAATATTATTAAGGTTCCCCCTTTCCCATAGGGCCAATGATTCATTATATAGGCACAAGCATGTTTCCATATAGCACATAAATGAAATGCGGTGTCTTTGAGTCATAGACCGTCCGAACAGGGTAGTCCTCGTAATGATCCTTAGGTAAGTCTGATATACCCAAGGCTCATCTAGGTATGAATGCTCTAGTTCGATAGGAATTTGGCTTCGCTCTATCCTAGCCATTACTAGAGTGGGCTTTGACAAATGACCTGGTACCCGAGCGGACAACTGGGGCTGAACCGTTAGGGCTGTTAGATGATCGCGTACTAATCCCGCCTCATAACGGTTCCAAAGGAAGTATTTGATTTTATAGTGAAGGAACGACCGCGTACTCCATGAAGTCGCCTTTGGAACAAAATGTAAAATAAATGCCATGAGTGGCGGAGTTTATGATATGCATGCAATGACAGTTTATAATTGCGGAAAAGTAAACACATAAGCAGTTAAAGCAAATAAATTCATATTATATTGGAATCCTTAAAGTTAGAACCTTTAAGTCCCCAGCAAAGTCACCATTTGTAACGGTTCGCATTTACACGGGTGCATAAAAGCTACTACGAACTTGTTGGTGCTCTTTCGGAGTTGTTTTGAAAAAGAGTCGCCACCTAATTTTTAAGTAATTAGGAAAATCGGGTTGAAAGGTTTATTCAAATACCGTGAAAAATCCTTCGTAATCCAAAGTTTTAGGTAAGGGTTCTGATGATCCCTTAGGGAAGGTGTTAGGCATCCTAGTATTAAGGATCCGTACTATACGGTTGACCTTCGAACTCCAATGTGTGATTATTTGCATGAACCGCTTATTAAGTGTTTAATTTTCTGCATTTTTAAAACATTGTCATTTGTTGCCTATCATTTGATTGTGAAAAGAATTTGAATATATCACCCTTATAGACGGGTACTTTAGGTTCGGCTAATATCCGATAAGAAATATCTCCTTTTACGTATAAGGATAGTATATTTTATTTATAAGGAGAGAACATAAAATATTTGATTTTTTCATAATGTATACATAAGTGAATATATCATCTTTGTTCATGCTTAATCCACACTTGGTCTCGGGTCCATCCATATGATACGTTAGAACATCCTACCTAAAACCTTTTATTCTCATTTAAACAAGTTTTAATTTTTTTTTAAAAAAATGGTTCATTCTTTTTTTTATTTATAAGCCATATTGATATACAAGACTGATTCTGGTGTTTGGGCTTGGCAGCCCAAAAGCATAACTTGCCCAATTTTGGTTTTTAAAATAGGGAAAAATGTTGCCAGTTCTGGGCTTGGCCCAAAAAAATCATCTTTGTACTTTTCTCTGAAAATTTGTGTTGAGGTCCAAATCTGAAAATGCCTTTTTGTTTCTGGGTTGGCTTCAGCCCAAAAAAAATTTATCTTCCCATACTGGAATTGGCCTAAAAAACGCGTCATATTTTGGTCTGATTTCAATCCAAAATACATTTTTTCCTTTGGTTTAAATAGTTGGTTTGCTTTGTTTTTAAAAAATGCCATAATACTTATGCTTCTCAAAAATCTTCTTTTGTCTTCCCATTTTAACTTGTATCGAAAATTTTGTTTCATCAATCACATACTTTGGGTTTTTAAGAAATTGTTGGGCTAAATCTGGTTTTGAAAGACATTTGGGGACTTAAAGGTCTTACAAAACGCCGTAGGCACCGTTATCCTAAGATGACTAGTTCAAACAATAAAGATTCCAATATATACGTATTTTTTACAAGTATCATAAAGATAATGCAGATACAATAATCATATCATAGCATAAAATGGGGTGTACCAAGCCCCGATTAACCATTTTCATCCATGGTTGGGCCTTCAATGCATTTTCGCATATTTTAGCTTCCCTTATCTATGTACACGAATTGGGCGGTCTTGATTTTGAAAAAAACGATCTGTTGGGCCTTGGCCCAATAGATTTGGTTTGGACCCGGCCCAAGTGGCCATGCGGTGAAGAAGGAGGAAGGAAAAAATAAACTCAGTTAGAATTAATCCACTGAACTTATCACAGACATGTATATTAATATGTATACATATATACAGAACACACAAATAATACAATTTGGGCCTTAAAGTTTATTAACATATTTGCAGAAATGTCACTGACTTGGCACAAGCATATATTCAATACATATATTTCTACAGAATATATATTCAATTTGGGCCTTAAGGTCCATTAACTATTTGCAAAAATGTCACTGAACTTAATAATAAATAAAAATGAAACTGTTTTGGACTTTAACATAAGATAAATCAGGCCCATGCATTTTCTAGTTCTGAATAATCATATGGGACTAACCTATTCCTTTATATACGCCTGGGATATCCAGGATATACACTCAAGCTGTGTATACCAAGTGTATACTATGTATATTCTCGTTCTTTTTATTGACTTATGAATGCAATTCATGAATATGTAACCCTTAATACCTATGATTCAATTACCCAGTCTACTAACTATTATATTCTCAACAAGATCCCATTCTAAACTAAGGTAAAAAATAAACTCAACCCAAACAGATATTTAACAGTCTAAAATCTACTCACTTACAATCTCCAAATAAGTCAACAGTTCTCACAGTATCCTCTATAAACTCAAACCAATACATGTTCATGTTTTCCCAACAAAGATTTAGACAACAGTAATCACACAGTAAGAGTAGGCAATATCAAACATAGTAAGAGTCTATAATTTCAGCAGATCAAGTACTTTGCAACTATGATCAAAAGAGAATGATAAGCTAGAAAAATACAAAACATAGGCTATCTTGGGATTTCATAGTTAAGGCAAAATCACATAAGAGGACTAAGTTAAAATCAGGTTTGAAAAGCAAGAATGACACAGAGATACCAAATAGAGCCAAGAGCAGATATGTAGGGAGGAAACATGAAATTTCTATGCACCATAATTCAGAAAAACACCAAATCAGTCTCCTTTGGAATTCAAAAGTTTTTAGGGGGCAGGGGGGAGGGGTCCAAACAAAGCCTTATGATCAAAATTTAAACTCATTTCAGAGACAATATTTCCGCACCAACAGATTCATCTTAAATCATCCAAAAGAACAACTTCACAACAACAAACCAGTTTGTTCCTTTTTTTAATGAAAACCTGACAGTCTCTTAAGTTTTTCAACAAAAATCCACTCTTCCTTTTATTTAGACATAGACAAATTCAGATAAACCAGATCATCCTCTATCCTTAAACAGTCCACTTAGGCTAATGGTAAGTTCATTTCAATCCCTTCCCCTTGGTTTAATGATGGAAATGAAAGACAAAGTTATGTACATAATGAGCACATATCCCATAGACCCTTTAGGGCATGCCATGGCAACCCTTATGTGGGAGAAAAGATACTAAACCTAGCTTGAGCTTGGCCCTTTCTCAATTCTCTCCTTGGGGTGCCTTTAAAAGGCTTTCCTTGGGTCCAGTGACTTACAGCCCACCTATACATCCCCATAGACTTATCATCTCATCATTAGAACAAACAAACCCTTAATCAGTGATGACCTATGAATATTTTAGCTATCTTATCCCAAGATTTTAAACATAGATGACCTTTAACCATTTGAATCATAACAAAAATCCAACAGGTTCATATATTGAACCAGTTTAAACACGGAAAGGAACAAAAGACAATTGTGATAAAAAACATGACACTTTAATAGGCAAAAATAGGATGGGAACAATCTTCCTTAAAAACACCAAATTCTTATCCTATTATCCCATTATCAACCTTATCCATTTTTTGCACACTTAGTTGATTGTATTAATCATGATCTTAAAAATTAGGCAGGGAAAGACATTCTTTAAGCCTAAATCACTTTTACAAAAAAAAAAAAAAAAAAAAAAAAAAAAAAAAAAAAGACATCAAAGATAGAAAGACAAGGACAAAAACAAAAGACTTCACACTGCCTCATCTTCCAGTTTGAAAAAAATTCATTTTTTCTTGTTCAAAGAGGTCAGGTTCAAGGTATAGTGAAACTCAAAACCAATCTACTATGACTTATGTGATCAAGTTAACTAACAGTGTCAAAGTTTGGACAGTTAGGGCACCTAACCTCTTAAACTAGTTTTAAACTCTAAAGTCAATTGATTTCTTAGTTATTTAGGTCAAGGGACCCCAATGTGATCAAAGTCAATATCCAGATTCTTAACTAGGTGGAATCATCTTGTTTTAACTTATTATAAGCTTAAGCTTATATACACAAGCCCACGTGTATACTTGTCAACAGTCTTGTGTTCATCTCTAATAATATGTGATCAAAGAAAGAAGACAGCTTGATATTTCCATCTTTTGACTCCTAATTCAAACTTAAAATCTATAGGTTGACATATTTCAGTAAAACATTCAAAGTTACTACAGTGATTCAATCCTATTCTAATTGATTTAAACCATTTAAAGTCTGTGATAATATTACAGGTGTCTAAATGATTTTAGATATTCAAATAAAACTAAGAAGCATCATCAAAGGTCATTCAAAACCCATTTCTATCAAGTTCACAATCACATCAACATGTTAAAGGATATAAACAATCAAACAAAGGTCCTAAGTGTCATTTAGGATGTAATACAGGTCTATAACATTCTTATAAACAAATATCATCAAAATTTGTACTCAAACAAATATGCACTAGTCTATTGATTATCCAAATAGCAAAAAACAACTAGTGAAAGATCAGACACTACCTATGATAAATAGAACACTTAAACAAACTATCACAGACTCATGACAACAAATTTAAATATATATCAAGATAATAAACATGGTCATAACCTAAATTCTAAACTAGACACTTCATAATAGGAAAAAACTATACTTGTAATCAAGCAAAGATTAACTAAATAAAAATAAACAAAAAAGATAAAGTATTACCTTTTTAAAGTGCCATGAACTAGATTGGATTTGAAGCCTTGCGTGCTTCCAAATCTCTTCCTCAGCTACCACACAAGAATAGAAATCAAATTTTTTAGAACTGGGGACACTTAACTTTTTCAATCAAGTACAAAATTTTACTAATAACCTAAATTTCAAGTCAAATGCTCAAAATTCGGGTTTTGTGCTTGTCAAGGTATATCTGAATGTGAGAGTTGGGGTTCTATTTATGGAACCCCCAAATTGTTAAAACCCCTAACACAAACGATGTGGGACTTCATCCATTTTCTGAGAAAACTTGTTCAAACATGCAATATAAGATTAACGTGATACAACAAATGAACGAGCAGATCTAAGCCAACCTCTCTCGATCAAGTTGGTTCTTGAAGAACCAATGGGAATCGAGGGTTTGAGTTGGTAGGACAAGAAGCAATAAATGCTTAGCAGATTGATTCAACGAAAAATAAGGAAGAAAACGTGATAAAAGACACAAAATTTGTACCTTTAGGCGGCGTTTGGAGAAAACAAACGGGGAAAGGAGAGGTAGCAATTAATGCTACCTCAAATGAACGTGAAAAGGCTGGTATAAGCCTGCTCCTCTCTACGCCTTTGCCGTTTTCGGCATGAAAGAGAAAATCCGCCTAGGGTTTTATCGTTAAAAGAGAAAGAGAAGCATGTGGATGTGTTTGGATGAAAAATGAGGCGTAAAGGGGTATACCCCCCCCCCCACCCCACCCACCCCCCCTCATGTTGTGTAACGACTTGGGCTGAGTCCTGGTCTTTGGACTCGACTCGGTCCTTTTAAAAAAAATAAAGAAAATGTCCCTTCATGGACATAAATTTAAACAGACATAAATTTAAACTGGACAAAAATTAAAAGCTAGTTATTAATAAACCCATTTCAATTGTAGCCCTATTTAAAAACATAACCTTGATTAATCTAAAATTGGCCAATTCTATAAACGGTCTTAATTTTGCAAATTTAACCTTAATCGAATTTTAATCCAATTGAATATTCAATTATGGCCGTATTTGTTCTAACCAATCAATTGAAATTAAATTGCAATAATAGCCTTAATTAATTTGAGCCAATGTGTTTGGCTAATTCAATCAAGGCCACTAAAAGGCTAATTTTGCAAAATGACCCCAATTGCCTTGAACCATGAATTGGATTAATTCAATTGTGGCCATAACAGAAATGTAAGCAATAAAAACTAAATTTGTAATGCTAATTTAAACAATTAACACAATCTCACACTAGAAATAATTATGACTAAATTTGACAAATCATGCCAGTGAAGATATAGAATTACAAATTGAAGGGTAAAATAGTAAATTCTTTTAATTAATCAAATTTCCTTGGATTAAAGGAAATAAATTATTATTAATTTAATTTTTTGATAATTTAATCAATTAAATAAATAATTGTTCAAATTGCTTTTCCTTTTGGTTAAATTTAGCAAATACCCCATAATTGCCATTAATCATGCCAATCAATTCTCAAATGATTTATACTATTATTGAAATTATTTTATCCATTTAAGAGTGGTAAAATATTATCTCGAGTAATTCTATAAAATCATTTTGATCTTTAAAATGCATGGTTCATTTTGTTTATCATCCAGGGACTCTGATTAATTAAAATCAATTACAAGAGGTCAAATATTAGGTACCAACAACATTCATTATGTTAGACCTTTTAGGAGATCATGAACCTATTATGGTATAGGACATACAACTAAATGTACAAGACTGAGAAAAATATTTTAATTACCTTTTGAAAAACACACAGTTTGAGACGATCTTTCTAGCCAATTTTAAGGAACAATGTGCAGCTTTAATCATTCTCAGTACTAACATAATTATTCATTTTCACCCTTTTTGATAAATACTTCACCTTAATCGACGGAGGAACGTTTTAGCACATTATTACCATTTGCATACCCTACATAACCTATTGTAGTTCTCTGATATCCTTCTTTGTTGATGTTCTAGTGGAGAATTGTACATTTCAGAACTTCTTTGGATCAAGTTGAACTACTTGTTCTTGTGGTTGTCTTCATTCTTCTTTATAGAACTGGTACTGCAACCTATTTAATGGTTACATGAGTACTTACCATTTGGATGTATTCTTTTCTACCAGGTAGCTTTTTATGGATAAGTGCTCTCTCTTTTTCTCTTCTTCTCCTTACTTATATCTCCTCTGTCATCATCTTCTGGTGAAACTGAGTTTTCTCTAGAGTTCTGCATTTGTTCCCCCTCACATTCAGCCCTAGGTGATTCCTTTATTTCATCCCTTTTCTCAAATAAGAGTGAACAAAATTCTTGTGTCATTCCTATTGTAATATTCTGAGCAAGCCTTTTCATATACGTTGTTTTGCTTGCCTTTTGTCACTCTTCCCTTTATGGTCGATCAGAGGTTGGTCTTGCGACTCTTCCCTTGCTTGGGTCCTTTCTTGTTGCCTTTGTTTGCAGGATGTCTTTTCTTTCGGTATGTATCCTCTACAATCTTTTCTACAGGCTCCATCTTTGTTTCTCTTATAATGAGTTAGACATCTACAGTTAGCTTTAGTGCTTCAGCTTGGAAAGCTGCGATGCGTGAACCAAGTTGAGCCATATGTTCCTTCAGTAGGCAATTTTCCCTTTTTGTTTTGTTTTTGTTCTTTATACTCCTGTACCTCTTTGTCAGGCTGGCAATGGTTCCAAGCAGCTTAACTCTTTCACTGCTCATGTTTCGACACTCATTACTTAAATTTTTCACCAGTGTCATGAGGCCTTTGCTAGGAATGTCATCAAGCCTTTTAAAATCAAGAGTGCCTTCCCAGATGTCCTTCTCAATGCTAGAGTCTGAATCTTCAATGGCTGTGAGAGCATTGCAATCAACTTCTACTAAGTCTTTCTTGGACCTTGGACTTGATGCTATTGTCGACGCCTCTTTTCCTTTTGATCTCCACGTTGGGCGATTATTAATCAGGGAGTTTGATTTCCCACAGGCAGAATATCCTTTGTGTGGATCATTATGAGAAAAGTTGTCTACCCTACTCTACTCTATCTTGTGCTTCTTTCCATTCCAGTATGCCTGTATTGTTCCTCCTTATCACTGTCTGAATTGACTGGCATGGCTCTTGATTTTAACGGATCTTCCTTTGTCTCATATGTTAGTAGGTTGACATATAGATCCACTATTCGCATGGTTCTTATTTCACAAACTTCCTAGATGTCCAATACTTTAACATCCCATGAGGGAGGAAAAGTTCTTAGAATCTTCGTGAGTAAGTCTTCATTGGTAAAGATCTTACCAAGAGCTTTGAGATTACTGATAATATTTACAAATCTACTAAACATATCTCTGACTGGCTCTTTCTCCTTCATTGCAAAAAGTTTGTATTTCCTCATAAGCTTATTTAACCGAAGTTGCTTTTCTTGAGTCATACCTTCATGAATTTATGCTATAACATTCCATATTTCCTTAGCACTAGAGCATCCTCATACCCTTCTGCGCCGGTCCTTTCCTAGGCTGTAGAATAGAATGCTAACTGCTCTTGCGTTTAGCTCCATTATTGCAACATCATCAGCCTTGAACTCTTCTTCAGTTTTTGGCCTTCTTATTCCATCATGCGTAGTCTTCATGGGGATCAGTGATCCTTCTGACTTGATTATCCATATATTGTAAACGAGACCTATTACATAGGTTTGCATCATATCCTTCCATAAGAAGTAGTGCTCGCTTTTGAATAGTGAAGACTTGTAGATTGATTCCCCTCTGCTTTGTTCTGTTGGTAGTGCAGCCTTCATCATGATATTCTCTTAAGGTGTTAACCTTTTCATGGAGAACCTGCTCTGATACCACTTGTTATGTTGTACGACCTACTTCCTATCCTATATAATATCCAATTTTCTCGTAAGGATAGAACACGTTGCTCTACCTGTTATACTTACGTGTTTGCACAATAATAATGAACAGGAAAGTAAAGGACATAGTGACTTTTACGTGAAAACCGCCCGGCTAACAAAGGCGATTAAGAACACAACCTACACCCCTGTAGAATTTTCCCAAAACTCCACTACAACGGTGAGCCTCTGCAAATTTAAGTTATAACCTTTGTAACCTAGGAACTAACCTCTAATCCCTATCTTACTAGTTAACTGACTAGCAAGCAACCTTCAAGTTGCCCTCCAACTTGAAGTTAAACTTACAACGTTTTGTAGCTAACGGTAATGCTTCTAATAAAGGATAAAGATACAACTCGATAGCCTAACCTAATACAAGTTTTCTAGACTCGAGAACCATAAAACATAAACTCTATTTAACAGCTTCTTCAATCTTCTTCTCGTACTAGGGACACGCCTAGATTCTGAATATTCTTGATATATCTCTTGATCGCTCAATATTCTGAAATCTCTCTTTATAGGTGTGAAAACCTTCTTCCTGGTAAGACTTGGATATTTATAACATTGAGTGCATAGCAGGTCATCACACACAAAATCCTCTTCGAGTAGGCCCATAAGATGTTAGGGTTTGTGTTGTATTTGGATTCTTTCCTTGTTGAGTCCACTTCTTGTCCGTGTAGAAGTCTTACTAATCCCAACAAATATGAAAAGGAAATCTGCATACTTGACCGCCAAGTGTTTAACATAAAACTGCAAATCCTAGTTGTTGTAGGACTTGCGCTGGAACATGTTAATGGACCTGCTTCATCCACCTAGTTCGTCTACCTCTGAATCTCTGCACTGTCTGAGATGGAACATGTTAACAAACCTGTTTCATCATCCCCTTCACGTTCATTCCTGCGACTCTATCTTGAGCTTGTTCTTTTAAGGGATAGTGGAACATTTAGATAAACCTGTTTCATGCATCATGCTCTTCGCTCAGCATCTGTATTCTTCTTCATTGAGATTTATTCATTGCTTGAATAAATCATGTCTTCATCCTTGTCTTACTCTTTGACTCTGATTATGTTCCTCCTCTGTGTTGGAACATATTTGCAGACCTGGTTCATATGCTTTGTCCGTAACTCTCTTTACTTTGAAAAAAATACTTTGTCTAAGTCATCTTCACCTTTTCTGCTTCATGATCTCTTCCTCTAATTCATTTATCAACTATGCCGGAAGACTCTTTGTGATAGAACGTGTTTTCATGCTTGTTCTATTCTTCAATGAACTGCTCGGAGACTGAGTCATCTGCATCTCATTGAACTAGTACTTTTCTGCATCTGTTTCTACAATGGAACATGTATTTTGACTAGTTCCATTCACCCTGTGCTTTCATCATTGCACTTGTCTTGCCTTGGCACACATGTTGATCATCTGTGTTCATGTGTCTGCATTTGTCTCTGCTGCATTTGTTTAATAGAACATGTCTATGGACCTGTTCTATCCATCTTGTGATATATGCTCTTTCAGACCTTTTATATTGTCTGGAACCATGTATTTAGCTTTGGTTTCTTCTGCTTCATTGACACTCTTTGTCTAAGCTGATTCACTAGATCTTCTCACATACTTCTTGATCAGCTTTTAATCATGCCTTTAAGCTGGTTTACTTGTTTAGAGTTTTTACTTTGTCATCAAAACTTCACACATGGCATTCTGCCAACAAATTTGTTTGTGTCTCTCTATCTGCTACATTTTTCAAGAGAGGAACTTTTAGTGTTGGCATTTTTTTTCTTGGTTTAAAGCATGGCAAGGATATTAATTAATATTTTTTCTTGGTTTATAACATGATAGTGGATAGTAACTATAACATCCTGAAGTATTGGGTCTTGGCCCATTTAAGTTACTTAAGTATTAAGTAATTGACCCAAACCCACCTCTTTAATAATAAAGCTAATTAGAACAAATAGGTAAATAAGAGGAGGACAAGAGGTGGTGTAAAAAGAGGACATTAAGAGAGAAAGCACTGCTAGTTTAAAACTGTAGTAGTCCAACAAGAAGAAAAAAATAGGGGAAGAAGAAGAGAGATAGAGGAGCGATACGGGTAGTATAATCCAACATCAAGTAAAGGTTTTAATCTCTAAAACCTAAAACAAGCAGTATTGTAGAAGATCCAACAATTTATTCATTCTTGACTTTGCAAGTATGTTCATTCACCACTAAATTCTCCTTTTTGTTGGGGTAGGAAGAAATAACAACTAGGATTTAGAATCGAGTAACTTGAAATTTTCTTTTAGAAGTTTCAACTTTGGGAAAACTGAAAATCTGATTTTGGTATGCTAAGCCGAGACAGAGAATAGCATTAGCTAGAAACTAAATTTTGTAAGTTGATGAACATGAGCTAATTGGGGGAAATTGACATCTGATGAGCTCACCTTTGACTCAAATATTACATTATATTTCTTTTAGATTATTGATACTCTGAGGACGCGGCTGTTAGAAGAGAATTGGAGTTGTTCGACGGGAGTATTATGAGTGTTAATTCCTCCATCGTTGATTTTCAACTATAGCATGTTTAAATTCATTTTCTTGCATTGAATTGATTTGTCTAAATAAAGAGAATTACTAGCACACAGACAAGCAATAGTATGATCAAATACTTTAACACACACCATTACGTTTGTAACCTGAGTCACATACTGATTATTCTTGAAGCCATGTTTTTTATGAGTTGTTATATACAGTTGGATTTAAGTCTTGACATGGGAAGAATGTGAATATACTTTGTCTTATAAAGAGAATATTTTAGGGAGAAACTTTGCCAGATTCGCGTTATCTAACGTCAGGATGGTTAGACTTAGTGCACCTTGTAAGAGAACTAGTATTGTACATAGACCCTCTAGAAAGTAACCTAGCTGACGGAGTAGTCAGACGGCTATGGAAAATCCATAGTGCCAGAAAGTATACTCAAACCTGGCATAGGCACTTCCAGATTTATAACGATGTGATTGTTTAGCCAGCTTGAATTCAGTTTTCATACATGAGTTGTCATATTGATTTAAATAAGATACCTTGATATTTATAAATTGCATGATTTCTTATATATGCTTGTCCCAAATAAAACACTATGGTTGATGTTATTACTCACTCAGTCGATGTGACTGGCCCCGCTCCCTTTGCTTTCATTTTTCTACAGATAACTTAGCTGAAGGTGACATTCTGACTTAGACAGAGTGATAGACAGGGTGATAGACAGAGCTGACAACGAATTCAGTAAGCCCCACACTTGTTTTGCGTGGGCCATCATTTTATTGACTATTGTAGTATATTAGTTCGTTTCAAATCCTAGAGTTTTGCTCCTTAAGTCGGTCTTGTAAATCTTATTTTGGCTTGTGTTAGTAAAGTAGTGGCTTAGAACTTGTAATGTTTTGCAAAAATCCAATGACTTGGGATTCTAATGTTCTTTAGACTTAGTATGTTGTTGCTGTAGTACCCTGGGTTCTTGTTTGCTGATTGTTGGCAGGCTCGGCTTTACAGATTACTCTCGGTACAGAGGAAACTCTGCCAATTTTTTTTACATGAAATAGTTCAGGCTTTGTCGGTAGGCTTAGGCTTGTAGGGTGCCGTTCATGGCCTAGGTGGGTGGGTCGTGACAGTAACAAATGAGCAATGGTAGAAGGAATATGTTGAAATAGAAAGTAATTTTAGGATGTTTCATAAGAGGTGAAGGATAATTGATTTAATTGCTCAAGTAAGGATAACAATTTCTGAAGGTTATGAATATGACAAAGAAAAGGAAAAAAATGTGTGAATACAGTTTATAACGTATGATATATTTGTTAAATATCTAAATTATATCTTAAAGAAATATTATATATGCATATTTTAAGGATTAGATCGTAAATTCTTTAACAATAAAAAGATATAACATTTGGATGAAAGATCAATTAAATCTAAAATTATATTGGTGCTACTTGAACTGCACAAATGTTCCACAATCATTTTTATTGGATGGACAAGGAGGATAGAATTTAATTTTTATGAGCTCTCTAAATTTATAATATTATAAAAAATAAAATATATAAAACACAAGATAGTCTGAAAAGTTATACAAAACTATAAGAGAAAGATAATTGATTAAAATTCTTATCAATAATTTTGAGAGACATTGGAATACCTTCGTTGATGCACTTTATTGGCATGCAATTTTTTATGTACGAAAAATGTGGAAGCTATAAGATAAAGATAACAATTATACATCAACAACAACATATCTTGTGTGATCCCATAAGTAGGGTTTCGGGTGGTGCGTATGCAGCCTTACCCCTACCTTGTGAAGGTAGAGAGGTTGTTTGTAACGACCCGTCCGGTCATTATTTAACATTTCGCAAAAGCTTGCCCAATTTAAGTCTAGGGTTATAGTTAATAAGCTTCATAAGATGTTTTAAGAGTTAGGAGTGGGAAAAATCAATTTCGGAAGGGTGTGGAAAATGTCGGGCCAAAATTTAAGGCGGACCACTATAGCGGTCAGTGGACCGCCGTAGCGGTACCGCTATAGCGGCCTGAGGACCGCCGCAGCGGTCCATGCAGAAACAGTGTCCGAAATTTGATACTCAGTCTATTTTTCTCTCCTTTTTCAACATAAGACTTTCAAGGGCTGCTCCTAGGGTTCCTCATGAAAGAAAAAACATAGCCCCCAAGAAAAAGAAAACCCTTCTAATCCCTTTTTTCACCTTTCCCTACGAAGGATATCCGCTCACGGATTCGGATAGCGGTTAAGAAGACAAGAAATTCATGGAGAATCAAATATCTGTTCGCCAAAGAGGTAGGTTATGGTTTACTTTAGTTAGACTTTGATTAGCTAATCGTATATACGCTTAGAGTTGACGGGAGAATGCATGCTTAGGTCTTCGAACACGGAGTTTGGAGGGACGTACTTGTAATATGATTAAAATAGGGTATAATAGGGCTGTGATAATAATGATTTAGCTTAATAGAAGGTGATGTTGTCGCTACGGAGATACCTCGTATTTACTTAATGCTACCCTCAGAGGGGGGGTGAATTCCGTGTGTATATCTTATTGTTGAACGTTCATATGGTTATTTCCTTGAAATTAGGAGGTCATATTAATTGAATTACATGGAGTTGGTTTTACATTAGGCCCATCAAGGGCTGGGATCATGATTGGTTTGTCATGTAGTTTCGTGTATTGCAACTGCCTTGTTCATGCGAAAATACAGGTACCAGGCAAGGCCGAGTATTGCATTGTGTTATTCGGTCTTGTGGCTGTGGGATCGAGTACTTGGATTACATAAATGTATACGAATTGATATGTCCCGCGTCCGAGGTTCGTTCCGGAGCGAAGGTTTGTGCTCGGGTCCGAGGAGTATTCCGAAACGAGTGGTACATGGACACCATGGGTCCCCTGCAGGTCATGGCTACTGAGTAAAGACATCAGATAGTGTGTATGTACAGCGTGTCAGGTCTTGCATCACATTTGCATTGCACTGCATTCTCATGATATATTGTTATACATGTGTGTGTTACTGTCATTAACATTGTCCATTAAACCGTGTGTGTTGTTGAGAGCCTAGTGGGGGAGGGGTTTTACACGAGGTAGTTGTAGTGTTGGTCGTCAGATAGTGATTTCTTTCCCTAAATATATAGTATCACGGTAGTAAGGTGAGTAGGTGAACTCCCTAAACAAAAAGGGTAAAAGTACAGCACTACGATGAACGTGAACGCAAGAGTTACTAGGTTGTGATTTAGTAGAATACCTTATGGTTGGGGAGTAAAAGAAGCCAGCTTCGAGAGTAGGTAGGTAAGTGGGCGGCGTGGCAATGGTCTTTATCTAGAATCTTGGGGTTCATCGACTTATCTGCTTATCTTATTAACTTTATGTTGTATTGCGTGAACTAATCTTAGTCGACCTATGATGCTTACCAGTACGTGTAGTTTACTGATACTACTCGTGCTACGCCCTTTTTGGGGTGTAAATGTGTTGCAGGTTTTAGCTGAAGTTTCGCCGCAAGGGTCTATCGGATATTCTCCTACAGCTTCGCCTATCTCACTCCCGGCGGAGGCTGTGTCATTTATTTGTCCTCTTGTATTTTAGGAGCTCTTGTACCCGTCTAAACTAGATCCCGAGGTTTTATTGTGGATTTATTTATATTGAAACGGGTCTGTTTTTTTAAGGATGATTGTCACATCCTTTTAAGTGTTGGGTTTTATTGGTAAGGGTTCGCCTACTAGCTTGTCATATGGTAGGTGCCCGCACGACCCGTGGGTTGGGTTGTGACATTGTTTCCGATAGACCCTCGGCTCAAGTAAAACATATCAAATCATGCATGAAAAGGAAATATAATAGTGAAGAAGTCATCTTGAAAATAATGGAGAAAAGAATAATACAACAACAAATAATAGGATAACCGGGAGCAAAGAAAATAACAGGTAATAAAAAAAAATCAAAGAATAAGATAGTAGGAGAGTGATAATAATAATACTAATAAGGGAAACTAGACAATGCTCGACTACCTACTAACCTTCTATCTTAATCCTCAACCTCCATATCCTCATATCTAGGGTCATGTCCTCAGTAAGTTGCAGGTGTGTCATGTCCTGTCTAATCACATCTCCCCAATACTTCTTTGACCTACCTATACCTCTCCCCAAACCCACCATAGTCAACCTCTCACACCTCCTTACTAGGTCATTTGTTCATCTCCTCTTATGCTCGAACCATCTCAGCCTCACTTTTCTCATCTTATCCACAACGGGGGCCACTCCAACCTTATTCCTTATATCTTCAGTCCTAATCCTATATCTCCTAGTAAGCCTACACATCCATATCAACATTCTCATTTATTCTACTTTCATCTTCTGGACGTGCGAGTTCTTGACCGGCCAACACTCCCCAATAAACATAGTTGACCTAACAACCACTTAGAACTTACTTTTAAGTTTTGGTGGAACATTCTTATCACACAAGATACCACTCCAATACGATGTATAACATCATCGTTAATATCCCCATTTCCTTGGATTACCAATCTAAAATACTTGAAACTTCTTCTCTAGGATATGACTTGTGTATCAATCCTCACTTCCACATCTATCTCATGAGTTACGTTACTGAACTTGCACTTAAAGTATTGTGGCTTAGACCTGCTCAACTTGAACTTTTTAGACTCCTGGGTCTGTATCCAAACTTCGAGCCAATCCTTAACTCCACCACATGACATCAATCAATACTATGTCATCTGTAAATAGCATGCACCATGGCACGTCCCCTTGGATATGCCGTGTTAGATCATCCATCACCAACGCAAATAATAATGAGCTAAGAGTTTATCTGTGGTGCAATCCCTTTACGACTGGAAAGTGCTCTGAGTCTCCTCCCGTTGTCCTCACCTAGGTCTTGTGTCACAGCCCAAACTAGAGAGCCATGATGGGCAGATAAATACGGATCTCATCGTACCGATCCATGAGACTTTACTAGACACGCTCGTGTCTTATAGACTGGGTAACCTAGGGCTCTGATACCAACAATTTAGCTAAGTCGTGCAGGCACTTACCTTTCCCACCTCGAAAAGTGAACCCTCAACCCAACGATCGTAAAAACATAAATAAACAACTAAATATGCGGAAGAGAATAAATCACGTAAGTCTGACGATAATAATATAGAACAAGTACGGAAATAAGAAAATACACCCCAGATTCTGATCTAATCCATACAAGAGCATCTAGCTAGAAATATACAAGTCTGGGAATATAATAATATATCAAGTCTGAATATGTCTCAGAAAGGAAAGTAAGACATAGATAAGAGGAGTCTTCAAGGCAGCGAATGTCTCGTGCTCACCTTGTAAACTCTAAGCTGTACTGATAGCGACTATCAGCCACGGGAGATGGAAGCAGATCCAACCTGGAACTTTGCATTTATAAAAGAATGCAGCAAGTGCAGGTCAGTACAAAACCATTGTACTGGTAGGTATCATAGGTCGACTAAGTATAGCTAACATAATCCAGACAATAAAGTAAGATAGGCAGATAAATCAACAAATATAAGTCAAACACAAGTCAAAACCAAGTACACGTCATCACCTAGGTTGAAGCATCCAAACCCAAGTGTGCCAAGTCTCAATATATTCAATCTGAAACTAAACAACACAAGTAAATCACCAGATCATCACAATATAAGCCATAATGCAATACAATGCAATGATGTATGAATGCAAATGCAATGCAATGTTGTGTACACATGTACTCCGGGCGGAAGTATCGACATCTCGGTAGCACAACCCATGGGGGACCCGCAAAGTTCATGTACCTCATAGTTCGAGCACAAACCTTGGCAACCGCTACCACTCAATCCACGATTCCGGGACAACTATCAGATAATGGACTCTTACGTCACTCTCATCCAAACTGAGCCCTGCTCATCACAGTGTTTCCTCAAGTATCATCAATGTATCAACAGTATATCATGAAGAATGAGAATGCGTGCAATGTATGAGTCAACATTAATAATCAGATCAGTATCACAAGTACCAAGCATGGGTACGCTAACAATATCATGAAAGACTACACAAGTCATATAGAACACTATCCTCGTATCAAATGTCAACAAGCATGATACTACAATATCATGATCAAGATATAACAATAGTCTCCAATATCAACAATCACCAAGTGGAATCAGGCCAACAACAATAGAACAATCAAGTCACAACACAACGGGGTGGCTAGCCCCAATCACACAACAGGGCCCAACCTAAGACAATATTCAACCCAACTTTATACTTGAAGATTTACATGCTTTCTCTGACAATATCATCTAAATATATGCTTCGCTAAACGAAGTCTCACCATAGGGTAAGCCATAACCTACCTGGATGGCCGAACAATAATAACACCAACAATCACTCCTTAGCTTTCCCTTTCTGCTGAGCCTCAAGATCAAGAAAGTCTAGGCATATTCAAAATCTAGATTAGAAATTATGAAGATCGATACCTATATTGCTATCATTCAAATTACGTAAAAAACCAACCTTAGAATTTGGGGGGAAATGGGGCCCACAAGGTCAAAACGGGAAATTCGGGGGTAAAATATCCAATTAAACACTAGGTGATCAAAACCCTTTAACTAATTGCTAAATTAACTCAAGGATTCATCCAATTCCGAAATCCAAGCAAAAACTCCCAATTTTGGGTATAAACCCTAACTCTTAAATTCAAGAATTCCACACTATTAATGGATGGTATATGATTAGCAACCTTAGATACAACATAATCTAGCATAAACCCAACCAACAAATCTTGATTTAGAAGCCTAGATGAAATATCCATTAAACCCACTTTAATCTTCCATTACTAATGAACTAATAAGGAAAACGGGATTCTAAGATGATTAGGGATTATGAATTAACAAAGGGATTAGAAGGACTTACCACCAAGAATCCACTAGAATTGTTCCCAGGAGCTTAATTTTTGGAATGAAAATAAATGAGGGACTTAAGGCATTTAACACTTCATTTGATGAACTAACTGCCCGTCACCCGCTTCCGCGACAATATTACTGCTTCAGCGGTGCCGCCCCAACGGTCCCATGACCACTATAGTGGTCATGCCCAAATGGCGCAGACCGCTTCAGCGGTAGGGTGACTGCTACAGCAGTACCGCTGCTGCGATGTTAGTGCTGCCAAAGCGGGCACCAGACACCATAAACTATTCTTATTTTCACAAATAAACCCGAATTTCTGACTAATTCTCGAGGCCATCTACTCACAAACCACATACACAGACATACATAAAAACACCCTACGAACGCACTCGTGGCCTCGAAATTCTTAACGGAGGTCTCGTTGACCGAGTCAACCCCCGATACCTCAAGTCCAACTTCCTAATCCAAGTCCCAAAATGCATCCGAACGCATTAAGAATCGAACCATATGTACACACAAGTTCTAAAAGACCATCCGGACCTCTCAGAATTGACGAATTCTCAAAAAAGGTCCGTCTACCCAAAAGTCAACTTTGAGTCCACTCTTTTTTACTTTAAGCCCAAATTTCATAAAAAGTCGCCCGAATCAAATCTAGACCTCTCGGGAAGCGTATCAACGGTCCCCTCGGGACAAAAGTGAGCTAACCAAGCTCAGAAAAGGGCCAAAAGTGCCGAAAAGACTATAACGACCAAACATTGGTCGTTACATAAGAGGATCAATAACATAAGCTTCTAAGATTTTCAAAAGTGGAGTCATTATAGATATCATTCGTATATGTTCGTATCAATATGATCATGCCAAAAGAAAGAAAGGGACAGCCTTAACATACCTCAAGTCGTCTAAGAAATTCAACAATCGAGCTACTTACAACTAGCATGCCCACCCTATAACAAGGAATATATGTACAAGCTTAGATGGCGCTAGTATATCACGTATATCAATGATAACTTGATTCTAAAATGAAACGGCCAGCATTTTCCCTTACTCTCCAATCACATCAACATATACAACAACCCACAATAACAATATCAAGCTTACAAAAGTGCTTAAATACTCCTTTCACTATCCGTACAAAGATTATACACCAAATAACCCAAAGTATACCAATATACAATAACAATATACACTTCCTTTCTTCCCAATCAAGGAGCATAATCTCATCAACCCACCAACAACATTAGATACTACTCATGTACATGGAAATCAGCTTAACAACACAGCCACAACATGATCAAAACAGTCCATGAACTCAACATAGTTCCTAACTCATGTTTGGACTTCTCTTCACATTTTCTTCCTCCAATCAAGTTGCATAATCATCAAACAATATCAAGAACGTATAATAGAGGTGAAAGCCTACCTTAATCATGCAAGAAAAAGCTCTAGAACATATTACGTCACTTGGGGAAAACCTCCAACTTCAACAACAAGAACTTCTTGCACTCAACAAACACAAATGAGCTTCCTAGCACTTGAATCACTTGATTCTCTTGAGCTTTGCTTTGGTTTAGTATAAGAACTCATGGAGAGGGTTTGGAAGTGTATTTGGGTCTGTTTTGGAAGAAAATGGAACCCCAAGAGTGAAAAACGAAATATAAAGCAATACTAAAAAATCCACCAACATAAAGTACGCCCTAATGTACGGGCCGTACATTTTTGTACGTCCCGTACCTCTCAGATTTGCGATTTGTCAGTTGCATTGGAGAGAAGATTCACTGAACTTGAAATTACTAGGTAATGAATTCCATAACTCCTCATATACTAGGAGATATACCTCCCTCAAGTTGGACCAAAAATCTTGTCCAGAATTCTACCAAGTTTTCCTAAAGTTTCGACAAACTTAATTCCTTCGATTCGCTTGATCTCAAAAACTTTAGACACTTGCTTAGCACTTGTTAAATGTCTTCCTTAACCTTATAAGGGTTCAATTACCTCTACGGGCTTATGTTAGTTTACTTACGGTGCAAACAACGCGAAATTTTTTGAGGTATAACAGCCTTCCCCCCCTAGGAACATTCGTCCTCGAATGTTAGGCTCTCAGGACATTTATAGAAATTTCGTCAGAGTCTCCCCTGTAACAGTACTACTACCAACCTGCCACACAGCAATCCAAACTATACAATGCCACACAGGGCCACAATAACAACAACCATAATGGCCTCACACGACCAGTAATCATAAGTAACAAAACACTACGCACTTGAAGATAATGGTATCTCAGTCTGGGTGTCCTTTGGTAGCGAAAACAAATGTGGATATCTGGATCTCATATCTTTCTTAGCTTCCAAAGTCATCTTCTCTACATTCACATTCTTTCATAGTACTATTATCGAGCCTACATCTCTGGTTCTCAATCTATGAACCTGGAACTTGGCGATCTGAAAGGGTAGTAGGAACTTCCTCGTACAATAACTGTTCAGTAATCCAAATGTCATCAATTGGTACAACTGTGGGGGATTTCTCAATACACTTGTGGAGCATAGACGTATAAAAGACTAGATATGTAGATTCCAAATCCTGGATATGTAGATTCCAAATCTGAGGGTAAATCTAACTAGTAAGTCATTTGGCCTATTCTGCGTATAATCTTATGACGGCTATGGTATCCAGGGATAAACTTGTCCTTCTTATCAAATCTCAAATTGTCTGATATGCTTCCGTCCTCATAAGACTTTATACGGTCCATCTAGATATTGGTATGGTGACTACAACCATATGCGGATTCAAGCCATATTAACTGGTCATCCAAACTTCCTTACAGGTCCACCATACATACTCATAACATATCCTGGGGCGTCTGAAAAGTACGCTCTACCTACTCACTTATATCAAGGTGGAAGTCAAGACTTGGGGGGGGGGGGGATAACCTATATTCTTCAGGTTTCTCTGAATGTACTGATCCTCAGGCGCTAGCAGAAAACTGGGCATCTTAACCAGATAATTTATTAAACAGCTTACATGATTCCTTACAATTATAACATCCATACTGAACATTCCTTCATTGCTCAACGACATATCCATATGTTTCCTCAGTCTTTTAAGCTTCTGTTTATTTATTAACCGTTAGAGGCTATGCATCACCAAATAATGTGTGAGGGACCTGGTTATGTACCAGTTCCCTTATGCTATGCAATAAGTAAAGAAGGCACTATTTTTACTGTGGAAAACTCCTTGCTTAAGCGATTAAAAATCACGACCTACTCCAGTAGGATTTCAACTCCACTACACGAGCAACTTCAGATTACAACCTATCGTAAGCTAGGAACTAACTCCCATAATCCCTCAACCCTTACAATGGTGGCAACCTAGGAACTAATTCCCGTAGTCCCTCAACCTTTTGTAATACATCGATTGCAAATGCCTCCACTTGACTAACTCTAGCCAAGAAAACTAAGGATGACTACCTCTAGCCAAACCCAACTAATACACCTAAGCTAACTTTAGCCAAGGGTACCACTTAATAGATTGAAAGGTAAACTACCTAACAACGATTAATAATTTGAAATAACTACAACAGCTTCATTTTTGGGAAGAGTAGGTTTACAATTTTAGCACAACAGAACAAAAACTTACAACAACATAAAGAACTTAGACTAAATCTGTATCTGGTTCTTCAGTTTTGTAAGTGATGTGACTTGTTCTTGCGACGACAGCTTTTTCCCAATTTAGATTAGGTTTTTTGAGTGATACACAATATGTTGCAACATGTTGTATATATAGTGTGAAGCATGTGGGATGGATAGAGACCACTCATTTAATATTTGACCTAAAGCATGGGTCGGCTCAACTGCTATACTTGTGTGTAGTGAGTAGCTTGGGCTTTACCGCTGTCTCTGCTTACCATGTAAGATGCACAGAGAACAAATCACAGACCAGGTATCTATATGCTTTTGAGTCAGTTTAACAAACATCAAAACACGAATGCACTTAGGCTTATCAATTTTCCCCCTTTTGGTGATGACAAACTCATAGAAAATGTTTTCCCTGAGAACCAGATCCCACTTGTTCCCCCTGCGATGCAGACCATCATTTTCAATGCACCTGCAATATGTTAGTAACAAAATACACCGGAAACCAGTTCACGAACCAGTTCAACCACTAAAGGGTCCTTTCAATCACCGCACATGTCAATCTTCCCGTTCTTCTCCCTCAATTTTAGCCCATTCATTTCATCACTATATATTATCTCTCACTATCTTCCCTCTTTTGGCATTATTAAAAAAATATAAGGCACAGCCAATAAGATAGCAAAAGGTGCAGTAACATAATAATCACAAGATAGTTAGTAGTTTAAATAGTACAATCATATGTTAAATAAACTACTATTATACCAAGGGGAGGAGATAGGGAAACATACCATCACATAGCAGCACAGAACCGAGCAACAAAGAAAAGAAAGGACAAAAATTGGGAAGAGTTTGCTTAGGAATGGGTTACTGGGAATGATTAAGAACGTGAAGAATCCCGTCAATTCTATTAATAATTTCACCCTAATCCAGAAGCATTTGGTGCCGGAGTTCTTCCCCTCTTTCTTTCAGCTGATCCTTCAGAAGAGCATTTCAGCCTTTAGCTGTTCAATTTCTGAATTTGCTGCCTTTAGGGCTTCGGTAAGGAAAAAGATAGTGGAACCTGTTCCTTCAGCGACACATTCGTAATCTTCTAGATTAGCAATAGAGAGTATGTTCTCTGATGTTCCTAAGGTTGCTTTTCCAGTTTTTATTTTGAAATGCCCCAGTACCTTTGTCAAGAGGAAGCCATAAGAAAGACCAGGTTCATTTTCCCTAATGATCACTACTTTGATCATGTGTCCGATCATGATGGTTGGTAGATTGATTGGTTCACAGGCTTTTATAGATTCCGTGAGAACCAAATGTGTCGGAGTAACGATGACACTTCCTCTAGTTCTTGGTATGAGCACTTTGTCCATAAATTCAAAAACCAGTTGATATACAGGCTCGATCTCTCTTTTGAAGAGTTTTTCGGTGCAAGCTGACGATCCATTCTTAACAGTCAAATTTTTGAAGGAGGCAGAAGATCTTCCAGTCACATCCCTTACCCCTACAGATAGTACTCCCAGAATTTCTGCCAGTGATAAGTTGGTATTTTACCAACTTATTTCTTCTTTAAGCTTAGACTTTTGCAATGTTTGATTGAGAAAATAATGTATTTAATTTCGTTTACTCCTATTTTATAGGTTTTACATGCTTCAGAAGTGATCGTGAAGAAATCAAATCAAAAACAAGTCAAAAAGAGGTCAAATTGAAGAAAATGAGAAAATTGGCTAAAAGTACAAAAAGTGATTGGAAATGCAATTCCGAAAATCTGAACACTTGAGGGTTATTTTTGTCATTTTTGATCGAGAAAATTGAGAAACTACAAGAAGAAGACTTTAGTGAAATCACTTTCATCTTTGGCCATTTCATACAAGTTTTGGAGCCTAGGTTTTTCCACCACACTTTGGGGTTGAAGATTTGAAGATTGGGTTGAGAACTTTCTTAAACGTTTCTCCATTTTTTTAATTCCTTGCTTTGTAATGAATATCTAAGTGTGTGATATTTATTTTTTTCACTTGAATCTTGTTTGTGAAAATATTCTATGATTGAAGTGTTGGATGAAACTCTTGTTTTGCTAATGTATTGAATGATTTTTATTGCTCATGGAGTGAGTTAATGTTGTTTTAATTAATATTGTTCTTTAATGTTTCTTAAGGGATTAGATAACCCTAAGACCCGCCCATTTACTTCGATTTGAGCTCGAGGAGGAAGATTGAGGTTGGGAAAGATTAATTAACAAGAATTTGGGTCATTAAATCCCATCTAATAACTTGAGCTAGAGATAGCAAAGTTACGTGAGATTATATTGATTGTGCTTAATATCACACTCTAAGTCTTGAGAAAGCTTAGAGCCAAATTCATTGATTTGGTCGAGAGACTTTTGATGAGATTTTAAAGATCATTATCTAATTAGCATAAACCCACTCTTAGTTGTAAAATCATGAAATACATTGGATCGTTACTTGAGCGTAATTTCCTTTGTATCCATACTTGTGGCCATTGATCATTTTATCTGCTTTCTAGTTAGTTTTATCTTTATTAGTTGCTAAACCAAAAATCAAATATTGAAAAAGTGTTTGGCTTAGCTTAGTTGGTGATAATTCCTTACTTGTTTAAATCGCCTATTATATTGTTCCCTGTGGGATCGACCCCTACTCATAGTTGGGTAATTATGTTGCATATGACCATGTACACTTTCTCTTTGAGGAGTGGATTTGGACGTTATCAATTTTGGCGCCGTTGCCGGGGAACAATTTGGCATATTTGGTTTAGTTTGGGATTTAAGCTTACTTGCTTTGGTCCAAACTTGTGAATATTTTTGTAGTTATTTTCTTTGACTTTGTTTATTTTCATAGTTTTTTGTAAATGACATCATATAATAAAAATTGGTCGGATGGTAGTTGTTCATACTTTGATGATCCTTGTCCTTATTGTGGAGGATCACACTCATGGCAAAATTGTTTGAATTCTCTCGGGGGCAAATTGTGCGCACTATCTCAAACCTATGAGTGGAGTATTTGTGATAGATGTGGTGGTCAAAATGTTCATTGGGATAATTGTACTTATTTGTCCTTCCCTTCCCCGAACCCCCACTATGACGATTCTACTTTTGATTTTGATGATAATAGGGATATGGAAGTGGAAGAAGTCTCAAATGCTCAAAATGAGAGGATAATGCTCATGTTGGAGACCATTCTTGAAAAAGAGGAAAAGTTGAACTTAGCACTCGAGGACTTAAGGCAACCACTTAATGACTTGAGGCAAGCAATTAATTGTAATGACAAAGCTATTCACACCTTGGAGGATCAAATGAAATTACTGGTTGAGGCTCATAACGCTCACCAACTTGAGGGTGTTGAAAGTAGACAATAAAGTGTCCAAAACATGAATTTCTCCATGGGTGGATTTTTACAAGCTTTGAACGACTCTCACCATGATGAAGAACTTGACAAAGTGAAAATTGTGAGCCACGATTGGCTTATGAATCAAGCTCAACAACTTGGAGTCTATGGGGATCACCATGAAGGCATTTCATGGATGATGGAAGAATTTCTTAAATTGCATGTCTAGCGAAGTCAAGAAATGGAGCTACTTGAAATTGCAATCCGGGAATTGGAGGCCGAATTAAATGCAAAAATTGAGGCATGTGATACTCAATATCAAAGGGCCATGGATAGTAGTTTTGAGTCGGTTTCCAATGAAGAAGAGGTAAAGATTAATTTTCAAGAGCTAATGGTGAATTTCCAACCGACGAACTCAAAAATAATACAAGATGTCGAGATTAAAGAAATGATACAGAGTTGCATAAAAAAATCATGAAATGGTTTTGGAAGACTCTAGTTCATTTTTGGGTGAGGCTGCCAAAGACGAGGCAAATTTGAAATTTGGGCGCATTGGACCACATTCTAACCATTTTTCAACATTGTGCTTGGTTGATGACATGAAAGTTGAATTAACCGAGCCTATGTAGGATTTTGGAGATAAAGAACAAGGCATTTTCATTTTGAAGTTTGCCATACCAAGACAACAAAATGACATCCCTCACTTGAAGGCTAAAAAGTGTAAGATGCGATACCCGAGAGTTGGCCTCTTTGCTTTCTTACCACTGCCCCATGAACGTCATCGTAATCTTGATTCAAAGTTGGGGCGACAATTCATATCCTCAAAGTGGAAGAAAAAGTGGTAAAGCTAACTCATGTCGTGCCATGACGTTAAATGTGGCGCTTGGTGGGAGGCAACCCATCATTTTCAATATTTTTAGTCATTTTTAAAATTTTCTTTTTTAAAATAGTTTAGTATATTATTTTTTATTTTTCTACCAAGTTTCACAATTTTTGGACTCTATTTGGTCATGATTTATGGAGTTGTGATGTGGATTTTGCAATTGCACAGTTGTGCAAAAGCTGCTGAAAATGGTATCTAAATTTAAAAGGGGCCAGCCTTTTGTGCAAATCCTAAAGGTCAAATTTCGTGCATGTGAGAACTTGAGTAGCCTAGGTACTTAATTCTAGTTTTAAAACTACAACACTTCCAGTTTATTTGGAACTCCAAGTTCTCGATTCCCTGCTTGCCGCACCACTTCACACTCAAAAGCCTCCTTCACTTCACTTCTCACCCACACACACAAAAATCAGCAGCCACGCACAACACAAGAAGCAGCTGATGTTGTGTAAACTGCCATCAATCAGAAACCAAAAAAAATAAAGCTCTTCTCCAGCCATCATTCTCACGAATAAGGTATGTTTTATCTAGTTTTCTCCTCTCCTCCTTGTCTCTCTCTCCCTCACTGTCACTGTTACAAAAACAAACAAAAAAAACAGAATTTTTTTCTTTTCTTTCTATGGTGCGATTTATGTGAAATTTGGGGCACGTTTTGTGCAATTCTTATGTGGTTAGCTGATTGATATGTAATCGTGATTGATTGAATTATAATTCCCACTAAATGGGAGGGTAATTCAACTACCTAATTGTTTTGAAAAGCTTGGAGAAAGTGATGCACACAACCTGTTCGATAAATTGTCTAAGAGAGAAATTTATTCGTCGGTGAAGTCTGAGTGACCGAGCGACATTAAGAGATGCATAGAAGTCAATTTTAGTGTGTGGTCCGGATACGAGAGGGAGTTTTTTCTGAGTTTGGTTAGAAATGGCATAATGATCTAAGTTGGAGAGGAAGTGAGTTCATTGTTTAAAAATGGCATAATGAAAAAAGTTGGTTGCTACATATTTCATGGATTTTGATATAAAAAAAAAGTTGGTTGCTTGAATTTTAATCAATAATTCTATTTTGGAGTAGCAGGTCTGTTGGAACTGTGTTTAAGGATTCTTTGGTGTTATATCCCGCATTTTTGTACATTGGAATAATCCGGACTAATTATGATAAGTTAAGGACAAAACCATTCCGGGATGCAAAGTCGGGACTTTTGACCTTCGATTTTATTTTGAGACATAACTTGTGCATGAATTTGTTGGTATGGAGCAATTAGGAAAATTTGAGACCAAAAATGGGATTTGTGAAACTTGAAAATCATGCATTTTTCTTGCACTTGGCCGTGTGGCTTGGAGGAATGGCCCACACAAATTGTGTTCAATTTTTATTGCTCCAACACATGGTGTGGGCCAAGGACACTTGTGCCATATACATATAAGCACAAAAGATGATCAACTAGTCATCCTTATTCATTCCCACACTTAGAAAAAAAAAAGACCAAGAAGTTGAAGAGAAAAGGGGTTCTCGGCCAAGTGAGAAAAAAACCAACTTCAATTTAAGCCATCCCAAAATTATTTCTTTGCTGCTAATCCACTAATTGGAGGTCCCTAAGTAGCGTGGAAGTGTTGTTGGAGCGATCAACCCGCTAGTTTTCATTATTGCAAACCCTAGCCTATTGTGAAGTTGAAGGAAGAAAGTTAAGATTTGATCATGTTTTATATGTTATAAAGGTTGTATGCATGTTGTAGTATGTTAAAATGGATGAATATCATAAAAAATAGTATGTTGGAAGTGAGTTGTGTGCATGGTGTGTTAGTCGTGTGAGGTGTGTGTATGTTGTGTTGTGTTGAGGTGATGAATTGATCTTATGTAGCATGTTGTGATTGTTGTAGAGTGGAGTAATGAATGAGAATCATCTATATATGTTGATGGGAGGTGTTGGCCGAATGTAGGCCATTTATGTGACAAGAAATGAATTAATATCGCTTAGTGTTTTAGTCGTCAAGTCGTATGAATTCTATGTTGGAAATGAATGTTTAATGACTCAAATTGATGTTGTAATTGTTGGGGCTGATTTGAAGGTTATTGTACATTTGATGTAATTTGTATATTGATGAGAATAGCATTGTTAGAATGTGAATTGTTGGTGCAAATCATGATTTGGAAGTGAGGGATGGAGTATAGTTGTGTTCTCGGGTTTGGGGACAGTTTTCGGGCAAATTGGAGCCTTGTTGGATTGTTGAAATATTGTACTTAATTGTTTGAAATGTTTTTAAATGTTGTTAGTATGGATTCGGATTGGTATTTGAATGTATAAGCGTTGATGTTGGCTTGAACATAAGTCGTTGAATCAAATATATTGAAAGTTGTTGAATGATGAAAAAGAGAGTTATTAATGTTATATTGCCTTTCGGATTGATTATTGATGTTGCTAGGTTGGTTGTTGTTGTTGTTGTTGATTTGGCCGAGTTAAATTCTCGGGGTGGCCTATTTACGGGAAATGCTGCCCAAATTTGTGAGAATTAAGGGCAATTTGGAATTAAATGCCCAAATGTCTACAACTAATGTTTGGCATATTATGACTTGTTTGTAGACCTTGGGCAGCCCGAGACGTAGGTTGGCATTAGCTTGAATTTGGAGTAGCTTGGAGAGCGTTTGAGGTATGTAAAGCTTCACCTTCCTTCTCTTGGCATGCCTTAGTTGCAAATAGGCTATGACACGAGCCTCGAGGAAATTCTATTCCCGCAATCCGAGCACGTTTATGACTCTTATTCATTCCTCGGAATTCGTATGTTGATATGTTGAAATATTGGCCTTTATGTCTTTGAAATATTTGATTTTCAACTTTTGCATAAAAAGTTTGGCTTTTTAAAGAAGTTCCGTAACTACGAACGCCCGTATCTTTCACGGAAGAGCTCGGATTGCCTCGATATGCTCGTAGGTGATTTTGCGATGTATGATGAGTATGTTTTCATAGGCGGGCCCGTCTCGGGTCAACACCGTCCGTGGGTCCCGCGACTCTTCTTTTGTATCCCGACGACTTTTGAAAGAATTTGATTTGGTTATTATTCCGATTTCTAAGTATGGTCATTTTACTTATCATTTGAGTCTATGATAATGATTTTATGCATATGGTTACTCACGACTCCGTTCGTGCATTCTGTTATATCTTTCGCCGAGTCCCGGGCCGGTTCTGTTGTCGTGCGCACTATAAGATACTCCGGTGTTATGCTGTGTTTATGGTTCGCCGAGCTCCTCGCTAGAGGGCCGGGTTCCACTTATATTTGGTGTTATGCTGTGTATGGCGTTATGCTGTGTATGATATGTGACGGGGATACGGAGATTTGAAACTTTCTGGTGTTATCTTTGTGTTATGGCGCCATCGACGGGCGGGAAAATATATTTTTTCTGTGCCCTATGCATGATTCGTATATTTTATTAAAAGTAAACATTTTGATATTTTGGAAATGCATTTACTTTCTGTACTTCTGTTCGAGTATGATTCAGATTTGTATACTATATCTTCTGCTTTGCATACTCAGTACATATTTCGTACTGACCCCCTTCTTTGGGGGCCGCGTTTCATGCCCGGCGGCACGGCATACGCTTGGTGATCCACCGGTTTAGACACCCCTTCGCTCGTTTGAGTGCTCCCCTTATTCTAGAGCCACATTTTGGTATATATTCGTTCGTTGCATTTGTATATATTCGTTCGGGGTACGGGGGCCCCGTCCCGTCATATGATTCTCGTTTGTCCGGCGAGAGGTCCGTGGACACGCGCGTGGGTTGGGCGCCCATTCCGTACATAGCTCGCCGTGTTGGTATGTTATATGTTCGGGGGCGATCCCGTTCGCCGTGGCGTGCCTCGTCGGCTTGCATTTGTATATGTTTTGGGGCCGTTGTGCCATTTGATAGCCTTGTCGGCTTCGATATATATATACGGCCGTGTTTGAGATATGTGTGCGACGCTTGATATTATCCGAGGCGGCGTTTGATATTTATGTCTGTATAAGCCATCTGTTTGCGATTCGGATTTATGAATGTGTTTGGGTGCCCAATTCGGGCAGTAGTCACGGCCTACGGGGTTGGGTCGTGACATTTGGTATACTCCTTAGTGAATAGTGTCAATCATATGTAGCTGGGGTATACTAGGATGAATTAATCCAATTTGGAATGAGCTGAACTTTCTACACCTTGAACTAGTTTTCTGAGTTTCAGGTACTTCTTGACATGAAATGAACTCTAGTGCATCCGGAAGTTCAAGGTGAAGCAGAAACAATGCACTATCTCAATGACACCATCTTTTTTCAAGGAGTTCCTCATAACTTGAGCTTTATTTTATTTAGTTGCGTTGAGGACATTGCAACATTTTTAGTTGGGGGTGAAACTTCATTTTGATGGATATTTTGTGATGGGTTATTGTATGTCATGATGGATGATAATTTGGTAGATTGATAAGACTTCATTTTGATGGATATTTTGTGATGAAAAGATATGATAGATGATAATTTGGTAGATTGACTTTATTTTGGTTTTTTTATTTTTTATTTTTTGATGGATATTTTGTGATGGGGTGTGATATGTCATGATGGATGATAATTTGGTAGATTGATGAGACTTCATTTTGATGGATATTTTGTGATGGGGTGTGATATGATGTCACGACCCAACCCGCCATGACTGGCACCCAACTAAATCCTAGTGGGCGAACCAACACACAAGACATCTAACCATTTAAATCCGATTTTATATTAACCAAGCTAATAGTTATTACTCATTCAAGCATCAAATGAACAAAATAAGTCATGCCATAAAATACTGAAATAAGTGCGGAAGTTCTAACTATTACAAAATCCCCAAAATCCGAAAGTCATCGTACAAGACTCTAATCTAAAACATGTCTAAGGAATTAAGTCTAACAAGTAAATAACCATAATGTCCAGAGTACGAAAAGACATCATAGCAAGAAGATCTTCGGGCGGCCTAGCATGGGAAGAAGCTCACCCTAAAATCTGTCAGCAAACGTCCTCCACGCTAGATGTGAGGGCGGGTAGGCCGATCTCTATCACAATTTGCACTCAAACGAATGCAGCAGGGTAGTATCAGTACAAACACTATGTACCGGTAAATATCATAGGCCGACTAAGATTAGTATCATGCATATTTCATAAAATCAATAGAATAAACAAGCCGGTCAACAGACATGAATATCAATATAACACAGCAAGTCAACTAAGGATAATCACAATCAAATCACCAAGAAGGCCAAGAATCACAATCACGTAAGCCACAACGGAAATAAGTTTACCACAATGACTACACTCACTGTACACACATGCTAACTGATGTCATTACTTAGTAGTCATGACCTGCAGGGGACCCATGGTGTCCATGTACCACTCGTTCCAGAATACTCCTCGAACCCAAGCACAAACCTCCGCTCCAGAACAAACCTCGGACGCGGGACATATCAACGTACCTCTTGTTTTCGGAACTAATCTTGGACCACGAGCCCAAAATCTAGGTCACATATGTGCCTTTCCATACTTCTTTACAAAACAGTATTTCTTATCTTCTCAATATCAATGCTCAAATCATCATCCCATATCACAATACCGTCGAGAAGATCATATTAGCTTCTCATCAAAATACAACCACTGCAAAATCAACATACAGGAATAGTGGCACGAAGCCTACACAATCACTCAATCATAATCACATAGGAGTTTAGTCACACAATCTCATGCATGAAACCAGACATGCTTTCTCCTAAAGAATTTACAAACATACAATCAACTAATCAAAGTCTAACTCAAGTAGACCGTAACCTACCTCAATGTAGAGCTGGAACAATGCAAGTCACTTTGCTACAGCCTTTCCTTTCCTTAACGCCTCAGAACGCTCAAAGTCTAGAAATAGAAGGCTCAATGAGTCATAATACTCAAATCACAAGTACTAATACAAGAATACCCTTCCCTTTACCCCATTCCAAGGGGTGGATGATTTCCTAGGTGTTAAGCAACTTATCAAGGGCCTTAGTAATCATTAATCATCAAATTATAACAACATTCTATCAATATTCCCATTACAAGCAGTTTTTAGGGTCAAGACACCATTTTTATAGAACCCTTGGTCTCCAATCACTTAGTTTAATGACCCTAAATGTTTAATTCATGATAAGATAAACTAACCAAAGCATTTAGATGATAACTAAGCGATAATACCCATAACCCATCAAGTTTAGAAGGTTTATCAAAATTCTAGGGTTTCTATTTCAATTTCACCATTAAAGACCCGTGAAGGGAATAACAATAATGAAGGAGAATGGAATGATAGAATGGAAATCAATGAAACTTACCTCTCAAGGTTTCCTGCCCTAGCTTGGAAATTCACCCTAGGTGCTTGTTGGGAAGTGTGTTGGTGTATTGTGAATAGAGAATATAAGACTAATTATAAAAATCCCGGCTATTGTTTTCCGTCGACCGCTATAGCGGTCATCACGCCGCTGCAGCGGTCCCGCTATAGCGGCCAAGTGACCGCTATAGCGATCCCAAAGAAATTCGCTCAACACTATGGCAGTCGACTCACCGCTATAGCGGTACCGCCATAGTGGTCAATCGTCCGCCACGGCGGCCACCCAACAAATGGCAGGCCGCTGAAAGCGGTCCACCCACCACTACAGCGGTACCGCTGCAGGGGTACTCCCACAGCCACAGTGGTCCATTTTGGGCAGTGAGCCCGACTTTTGTCCAGTTTTTCCCTCTATCACCCAACATTTCATCCGAGGCCTCAAAAACACAAAAAAAAAAAAAGCATGTACATATACATAAAGACTCCCTACGAATCCACCTGTGGCCTCGAAATTTCCAACGGAGTTCTTTTTTTCTACGTCACCCCCCGACGGGCTCAAGACAATCAAGCAACAACCACAAACAAGTAAAATTTCAGCTCATAAGCTCACACGATTTAGTTTCTACTAGCTCACTCTACCCTTGGAAAGCTTACATTTGGTGGGGTGATCCTACATTTCCCATAATGACTGGAAGGGTCGTTACATATGATGGATGATAATTTGGTAGATTGACTTTATTTTGGTTTTTTTATTTTTTATTTTTTATATTAGTATGATTGTTTTTTTTTAAACTACTAGCTTCTTTAGTTTAGTTGTAGGAATGGTGTTGCGATGTGATTTTTGCCTCTTGGCCAATTTTTGGCTTGCTTGGTACTAACACATTTAAACCTTGGCATATGAATTCTTAATTTTTGAAAAAGAAAAATGATTGAAGGAAGGATTCATGTTGTGACTTTTAGATTCAATGTTTGGCTCTTTTGTTTATTAAATGGTCTCTTTAGACTATAAGTGACTTTGTTTGAATTCATTTGTTTCAATTGAGTTTTGGATACATATTTTACTTAGGTTTTCATGTGCCATGTGTGGTGAGATCTTTTTGAGTTATTTTGCATTATTTGTAGTCTAGAACTTGCCCGGAATGTGTTTCAAGGTGAAATCCTAGACTAACTTGGTTTGAAAAATGATGTTAGGCCTTCTTTGGATCGTTTTTTCTTTAAATTTCCTACCCTTGCATATTTTCCCTAGTCAACCCCTTTTGAGCCTTTAACCTTTTCTTTGGCAACCATGTTACAAGCTTTAACCTTTTGTTCTTTATTGATCTATCTTTTGGCATCCCACCTCCCTAAGGGCTTTGAAAGTGTAAACATAGGCTAAAAGCCTAAGTTTGGGGGTGATGGTTGGAAGAGTTGTGATGTGAAAGTTGCGTAAAAGGAGAAAGGGTTAAAAAAAAAAAAAGAAAAAAAAAAGTGGAACCTTCCTTGGTTTTTGCTAAGAAACAAAAAAGTAAGAAAGATGAAAAAGGAAGGAAAAATAAGGAGTTGTGAATAAAGGGAAGACTAGTTGGTGAAATGAAAAATGAAGAAAAAGGTGGAAAAGTTTGAAAGGAAGTGTGCTTTGATTGTTGCAAATTGTAATTCTTAGGGAGGTTTTGAGTCACTCTTACCCAAATTGTGCCCTACCTTAACCAAAAGCCTACATTACAACCCTTTAAGTCCTAATTGATTTTGAACCAAGTGTGTCTATATTAGTGGAGAAATACATGAAGGGCAAGCTTATGGTACTACTTGTATGCATTTGAACATCTTTGTGTGAGAGAGTTAATGCTTTCCATTTGATATCCCATTTGTGTTTTAAATTGCATTTTGCGAGTTGGGATTCTCTTTTGATTGTGAGGGCACATGAGAATTTGAGTTGTGAATTTGTTCCATTTTCCAATTGAGGGGAATGAACAAGAGAAAGTTGTTTTGTGATATTGAGGCAAGTTTTGAAGCTTTAGTGTCATGACTTGATTACTACTTTGATTAACTTGGTGTTTGAGCACTTGAAATGAAAATGAAGTTTTTGAGAAGAAGAAGGTGATTCATATGTTTTGGATTAATTGGTGGTACCAATCAAAGTCATGTTTTTGTGCTTAAAGTAGACTTTTTGGCTTGGTATGATGTTGGTGCACTTTTGAATGGAGTGCTTTGAAGGAAATTCTATGATTTAATTTGCTTGAGGACAAGCAAAAGTTTAAGTTTGGGGGTTTGATAAGTTAGTATTTTACTAACTTATTTCTTCTTTAAGCTTAAACTTTTGCAATGTTTGACTGAGAAAATAATGCATTTAATGTCGTTTACTCCTATTTTATAGGTTTTACATGCTTGAGAAGTGGTCGTGAAGAAATCAAGTGAAAAACAAGTCAAAAAGAGGTCAAATTGAAGAAAATGAGAAAATTGGCTAAAAGTACAAAGAGTGGCTGGAAATGCAATTTCGAAAATCTGAAAACTTGAGGGTTATTTTTGTCAGTTTTAATTGAGAAAATTGAGAAACTACAAAAAGAAGACTTTAGTGAAATCACTTTCATCTTTGTCCATTTCATACAAGTTTTGGAGGCTAGGGTTTTTCCACCACACTTTGGGGTTGAAGATTGGGTTGAGAACTTTCTTAAACTTTTCTCCATTTCTTTGATTCCTTGCTTTGTAATGAATATCTAGTTGAGTAATATTTATTTTCTTCACTTAAATCTTGTTTGTGGAAATATTCTATGATTGAAGTGTTGGATGAAACTCTTGTTTTGCTAATGTATTGAATGATTTTTATTGCTAATGAAGTGAGTTAATATTGTTTTAATTAATCTTGTTCTTTAATGTTTCTTAAGGGATTAGCTAACCCTAAGACCCACCCATTTACTTCGATTTGAGCTCGAGAGAGGAAGATTGAGGTTGGGAAAGATTAATTAACAAGAAATTGGGTCATTAAATCTCATCTAATAACTTGAGCTAGAGATAGGAAAGTTACTTGAGATTATATTGATTGTGCTTAATATCACACTCTAAGGCTTGAGAAAGCTTAGAGTGAAATTCATTGATTTGGTCGAGAGACTTTTGATGAGATTTTAGAGATCATTATCTAATTAGCATAAACTCACTCTTAGTTGTAAAATCATGAAATACATTGGATCGTTACTTGAGCGTAATTTCCTTTGTATCCATACTTGTGGCCATTGATTATTTTAACCCTCTTTCTAGTTAGTTTTATCTTTATTAGTTGTTAAACCAAAAATCAAATATTGAAAAAGTGTTTGGCTTAGCTTAGTTGGTGATAATTCCTTACTTATTTAAATCGCCTATTATATTGTTCCCTGTGGGATCGACCCCGACTCATAGTTGGGTAATTATATTGCATACGACCGTGTACATTTTCTCTTTGAGGAGTGGATTTGGACATTATCAGCCAGCATTGATTCATTCAAAACAAAATATGTCACATTCACTGTTAGGGCCAATGTGCTATTAACAAGGTGACATAGTCTTGCATATAGTTCAGCCACTTCAGTTTTGTATATGCAAGGAGCCGGTGAAGTAAAAAGATGAGTCCAATTTTAAAATTCCAACATTTCCAACAGTTCTTTCATGCCAATCTCCTCCCCCAAGCTTGTATTAATCATCTTTCCAAAAAGAACTTTCTATTTCCATTGGTTTTCCGCCTTTTCTTTCTCATCAGGTGCATTCATCGTCCTTTTAGAGGAACCTGGTTCCTTGCTCGTGATGTCCCTCTTCCTCTTTTGAGTAGCAGATTGAATAGCCCGTTCCACTTCTCTCGTTTTTCCTTTTGTTTTTCCTTCTTTGTTTTCTTGTATCAGCGTTCTGCCAGAGATTTGTTTGTGCACAAAGTGTAGTAGTATATCTCCTTCAGAGTCAAATTTTGTACCAGTGATTTCTTTGGGGCGCATGATATTTCAACGCAGTCTCCTGAGGTGCTAGTGCTACCACTTTCCACAGTTATCCCCTCATCTCTTTCACTCGATCCTTTTGACGATGAGTTTGATGTTGATAGGTATGAGTTTTCATCGTTGTCAATGGAGTAGTATTGTTGACTTGAGTAAAACAACTCGGATAGAGATGTGGATTTCCCCCAAGTTCTGCGATTACCGGCTCCAAGAGAAACAGAGTCGCTGGTATTTTGGTCTGAGGAGGTTGGATTATATGAGGATGATGACACAGGAACCATTTTACTTTGGTTAGAGAGCGGTCTGTCACACTAGGCAGTATTTAGCAATGGGAAAGAGGTGTGAAGCGGTGTGAACCAGAGAAGGCGCTATGTAAGAGAGAGATTGACGGTCAAGTTTTTTTTTTTTTTGAGAAAAATGAGAGAGCCTATAGTTGCTGTTAAGGTGTCAGAGATGACTGTTCAGAGCGGATATAAGAGAGGGGGAATTGGTTCAGAATTGAAGTGTCGATCCAAGGGATTCGTTGTTTAAATTTTAAAGTAGGAGACGCTTGACCGACTTGGTACTATAAGCAGTTAAAAAGAAACATATGAAAGTGCTGAGAGAACTACTAACTTGAGTCACAGAGAGACCGGGTCTCTAGACAATTTGACAGTGCTGAGCAGCAATTCTGAAAACTTATTCATGCGCTGTACTACACTTTCCATGTGTGAATACCCCCTTTTCTGGCACATACATTTTCACATTCTGCTTTGTCATCTTACTTATCTTCCTTACTGCTTCCCTTGGAGTGATTGAATTTTGAACTGCAGCGTCTGATATTGAGATGTGTCCTTCCCTTTAGATGACAAGGACACACATCCTGCCGTGAGGGCTTTGAGGAGAGACTTCTCAAGTTAACTCAGGAGATTAATTAACTATTTCCTTTCTTCTCTCTCTCCTCAGCCTACACATAATGTCAGTGTTTGGATTTGGGAACCCAAACCAGCTTGGGTCCCTTATAATTATAGAAGGGGTGGATCAAGTTCCTTTTTGCCCAAATAGGCAACACATTCCCTTTCTCCTTCTGAGGTCCTTTCTTTTGAGAACCAGTTCCTTTTGTACCCAAACTTACTCTCCTTTTGATAAACTCTATGTTCCTCTGAACCGATACAATTCTTGCTTTGCAAGACTCCTTGTAGTGACCTGCTCGTCTTCAATGGGTCCACAAACAATTTTCAGTTATGGAGACATATTTGTTGTAGGGATTGTAGGGGGTCTTCTCTTTCACAAAACCAATTCCTTCTTTATCATTTCCCTGACTCTTGTACATGGAAGTGATCACATCAGAAGACAAGGTCCACTTGCGAGCTCTATCAAGATCAAACTTGATTCTATTCAAGTCTTCCTTTAACTGCTTACTTCTCTCAATCTCAGTAGTGAGACTCAGTTTTGCCTTTTTGAGTTCATCTTCGAGCTCCAAGTGAGGTTTACTGGCTTCGTCCTTTCCTTTAAGATACGGCTTTGTATCCCTTTTCAATTCCCCATCCAGCATAATATTCAGCTGATTGATCTTATTAACTTGTTCCCTCATCTGTCCAATTGACGCCAACATATTGTCTCTTCAAAGTTCAGAATCACTAATTTCATGAACGAGTGCACCTTTCTCAGCGATAAGGGCATGATATGCATCAATTAGCATGCCTGACAGTGACCTAAGTTTATTCTGAGAGTAGGCTTTCAGGTTCTTTTTTACCTCAAGAAAATTTATCTCTGCATCTTCATTACTCTTATCACTATCATCTGAGTCTGATTTTTCCATGGGTGCAAAAATTGACTCATACTTAAGAGGCTTCATTTTCTATGACCACCATTGATGTGTCCCTTTTGTCATCTTCTTCTTCAGACTCACTGCAAGAGTCCCTCAACGCAGCAAGTGCTTGTTTTACTATAACATTGGCAGCTTCCTTTCTTCTGAGCTTTCTATCACGAAACTGGTTCCTCCTTGTAGTTCTGCCATAGCTATCCTGTTTGTTTAGAGGACACTCTTTAGCAAAGTGACGGGGTCTTCCACACTTATGGCAAGAATATTCATTTACTTTGAGATTTTTGCTGAAGTTCCCATCTTCTGGATTCCACCATTTCTCCGAATGAATTTATGGAATCTCCGTGTGAGATACGCCATCGAATTCGTCACCACTGGAGTCTTCCCTAGCCGCTTTGAGAACTAGGATCCTTTCCTTTTTGACTTCATTCTTTTCTTCCTTCTCCATAGACATCTTCATCTCATATGTCTTAAGGTTTCCGATGATCTCATCGACAGTCAACGTGCTGAGATATTTGGCTTTGGAGATTGCATTTACCTTGCTATCCCAGGAATCAGGTAACACCAAGCAACTTTCTTACCAGTTTGGTGGTTGTGATGACTTCTCCCAAAGAATAAAGCTCATTTATAATAGAGGTGAATCTAGTGTGCATATCATGAATAGATTCTCCCTCTTTCATTTTGAACATTTCATACTCTGTGGTGAGCATGTCGATCTTGGAGTTCTTGACCTATGTTGTTCCTTCATGGGCAGTTTGAAGAGCTTCCTAAATCTCTTTAGCAACTGAGCACGCTGAGACTCGATTGTATATATCAGGTCCTATTCCACACACGAAGATCTTCTTAGCTTTATAATTTTTCTCCACTGCCTTCTTGTCAGCATCATTGTATTCTTTCCTTATTTTGGCAGTGGTCTTTACACTATCTTCACTTGTGTGTACTGGAATATAGGGGTCATCACAAATGATATCCCACACCTCTGAGTCATCAGCCATGATGAAGTCGTGTATTCTAGTCTTCCACCATCCATAGTATTTTTCATTAAATCTGGGTGGCTGGTGATGTTGAAAGATTGACCTTCTTCCATATTGGGTGGAGCAGCCATCTTAAAGATTCTTTCTAGGTGTTAACCTTTGAGAAAGCACCTGCTCTGATACCAATTGTTAGAGGCTATGCGTCCACCAAATAATGTATGAGGGACCTAGTTGTGTACCAGTTCCCTTATGCAATGCAGTAAGTAAAGAAGGCACTGTTTTTACAGTGGAAAACTCCTTTCTCAAGCGATTAAAAGCCACGACCTGCCCCAGTAGGATTTCAACTCCACTACACGAGCAACTTCAAATTACAACCTATCGTAAGCTAGGAACTAACTCCCATAATCCCTCAACCCTTACTATGTGGTGGCAACCTAGGAACTAACTCCCGTAGTCCCTCAACCTTTGTAATACACCGATTACAAATACCTCTGCTTGACTAACTCTAGCCAAGGAAACTAAGGATGACAACCTCTAGCCAAACCCAACTAATACACCTAAGCTAACTTTAGCCAAGGGTACCACTTAATAGATTGAAAGGTAAACTACCTAACAACTATTAAGAATTTGAAATACCTACAATAGCTTCCTTTTTGGGAAGAGTAGGTTTATAATTTTAGCACAACAGAACAAAGACTTACAACGACATAAAGAACTTAGACTAAATGCGATGCGGATGCGTTCTTCTTGCCTTTGCAAGTGACTTGTTCTTGTGATCACTTGAAATCTTGTGATGATAGCTTTTGCCCAATTTAGATTAGGTTTTTTGAGTGATACACAATATGTTGCAACATGTTGTATATATAGTGGGAAACACGTGGGATGGATAGAGACCACTTATTCAATATTTGAGTGGGCCAGCTTAATTGTTGTACTTGTGTGCAGTGAGTAGCTTCGGCTTTACAGCTGTCTCTGCTTACCGTGCAAGATGCACAGAGAGCATATCACAGGCCAGGTCTCTATCTGGTTCTGAGTCAGTTTGACAAACATCAAAACACGAATGCACTTAGGCTTATCATTAACGAACCACGAACTCTGTGATATTTCCTTTTTATCGATCCACTAAGGTCATGATACATCTTTGTTTCCTCTAAATAGATCATCTACCCTTACTATATTTAACATAAAGTCGGTTCTGATATCTTAGGAAACCATCTTGCTGAGATATTCCTTCCTGAATCCTCTTTCGAGCTTTGGTTTTACAGATATACCATATCTTGCTAGTGCTATCCTCGGCTACGCTACACTTCACCAGTTGAAGCTCTATAGTGATCATATACTTATATCATCTCTACGGTATATAATTTCATACCCTTCTATTATCTTCTAGAATAAACGTATCCATTGCGGTGCTCGATCTATCCTTATTCATCTTAATGCCATGAAGCTGTCTTACACGAACTTACTCCTCATTATCCTCTTCACTACTGCCACTAGCCTTTAGTTCCTCATTTAGGTCCGTCCATCTTATTCCATTTACTTACAACGTGACTTTAACTCTTTTATGTCTTGAATATTCTATGCCTGGAATTCTCGTATCGTCTATAAGCTTTCGCTTCCAGATAATCATACACATTTATTCCTTATCATTGTAGGTCATTACCATCAAGTACTCACGTTCGTTCGAATAGTTTATTTTCATTTTAGCCCTCTTCTATTGTTAACTCTGCATCTTTCCCTCAAGAAAGACGTTACTAGATTCTAACTCGAATGCTTTTGCCTTTAAGGATTTCTCTGTACAATGTCTTCCCAACCATTCTGCGATGCTGGAACTTCGTATCCACACGACTAGCTCACGGTGGCTATTTCAATTAACTTCTTATCTTAGTCCATTATTTACTTCGAGTGTCATCATACTCAATCCTTCTCTGTTTCTTCATTACTGAACTTCCTATTACACTCTTATCTTGAATCTTCGAGTAATTCCTTCCTTGAAGTGTTACCTCTCAATCTATATTTAGCCATGCATATGACTGACTGGTTATGTTTGTCATCAAATCGTCCTTAAACCTTATCGGCCTGCTAGCGTAATATCCCTTTGAGGTAGTTTCCAATTCCTTTGTTATTATCTTTCCATCTTCTAACAAGGCATACTTCTAATCCCATACTTGTCATCTCATCTTCCCCTTAAGGTGTTAACTCCTACTCTATATTTAACATCCTATTTAGCTCTCTTTTTCCTGCAAGTTCATACTTCCAAAAGAATTTCTGTGACAAATCTTAGCCGTAACTATTCGTCGTCTGAGTCTATCTGGTCAATTGCACATACATGTAATGGGTCACATATTCTCATAGATGTACTGGTCTTGGATGGGCCTAATCTTTCATCTAAAGGATCTTCAAAATTTTCCTTATCGTCCTTCCAGAAATCATCTTTCTCGTATTACGTGCTCTCCCATTTCGACATTGTAATGGTATCTACCACAAAATTGTATTCTCAAAAATCTGCCCTGATTGTTAATATTCCTCCTTTTCTTCGTTACATAAACGCTCATTCTTTAGGTAGGTTGCTTTTAGACTACAAGTTCGTCTCATCAATAAAGGGAGTATTTTGTATCAATTTGCGACTTCAAACTCATCCAATGCCCATCAAACAAATAATTTTTCCAAAACATCACTCACTTCCTTCATTAGCTATTCAGCATTGTATTACTAGCTCAATAATCATGTGGTGATAAAACTTCTGGAGGAAAATTTTCTGCACCTTGGTCCTACCTTTGTCTTATACATTCCTGCGGATTAACTCATGTTTCATATATTGTTATACTCGTACCTCTAAATGACATTTTTGCCAATCTACTATATACGATAAGAAGGCCCTCGTCAATAGAGCTCATTAAGTAACATACATCATTCTCTTACCTATTCTAACCCATCATATCCCTTTTTAACGTTCGAAACAAAACTATCCTCGGATGAATCTTGCATTCCATCTCATATCACCTTTAGACATTAACATCGTCATCCTTATAACCTATACTTTTCCTCTTCTCTGTAATTCTTGTTTACCTCTTTCTGCTAGTAAATCATTGGCATATTTACTCCCGAGGGTCGTATTTAAACATATACATATCCTTTCCACGTCTTACCTCGAGGGAAGTTACAACTTTCATCTAATCATATCGATGTCTCATTAATAAAACACTTCTAAGGTTGCAAACCACTCACAGTATAACCACAGTCGTTTGCTATCGCCTAACTGAAAATCCCATCAAACTTCTCTTCTTTTTAAGTCCCATCAGTAATACTCCAAAATTTATCTTAACAGAATTGCATATAATATATCGATACCACCCTCAAGGGTGTATAAACATTAATACAACATTAATTATACCTGGCGTTGCCACTCATCCCTTTATACTGTACTATCTCCTCTTACTTACTAGTTATTTATATATTACGGATTCCTCTTGACACCCATTATTCAAAATTATGTGGATATAACTTCTCCGTCGAACCATGTCTTATATATACTTTTTCTGTCTAATCATACCATTGCCATATTACCAGTCACACTCTTAACCTGTCGTCTGACCACAGATTCCACACAAGGTTGCTCTTTAATATTACTATTTTTCCTTTTCTTAATATAATCATTGGGGTTTTACGACTTACCGTCTTTGCATAATCATAAAACATTTCAAAATCATACTTGCTTAATTTTAACACTTTATCAAAACGACATATATACCTTCCATCATTAGTTGCTCTAGTCCTAAAACTCCGATGAATGTGGGACTTTCCATGGCCCTACTCTAGAACCCTGATCTAGCACGAATTGCTCTAACATGGGCTGGGAAAATTCTTCTTCCTGTTGTCTCTCTATCGATTGTTCACTACCACCCAGAACTTCTACAAATGTACCAACTATACTAACCTGTCCGGTCTGGCCACCACCTTCATTTGAACCTTGCTCCGAAGATGCTGTCAAGTCTTAGTTAATAGGGTCCTCAGGCTGCAATCTCCTCGGTTTCTCGGAAGACCCTGCACTCTCCGCTGGTCTACCATAATACGAAGCTTGGGGATCAACTCCCAGCATTGGCCTTTCCCTTCCTTGCCCAACTATGGCCAAAGGTGAAACTGGCAACATCGGAGCTTTTCCTGGCTCCTATACACTTATCAAAGTCGATGATACCTGTAGCGCTGATTCATCCTGAATCTCCGACTGGTCTGTTTCCATAGAAGATATGATCTCAAATGGGTCCGTCTCAATGGAGGGTACATCCTCAATTGGGTCCTCCTCTAAAGAGTAACTTAATCCTCCTGATGTCATCATTGCAATCCTCAAATCGCCTGTAGTCCTTTCTGAAGAAGTCGTAGTCAAACTGTAAAACAACAGAGGTCAGGGTTGAAGACTTTATACTCTATGACTCAGCTCTATAGCACGATCTAGAATACAAAGAAGGGTAACCATCCGAAATGCCCTGTAGCCTTCTGTTTATAAGTGTGGCACGCAACACACTCATAAACAAGACTCTACTAGACACGGCTTGTAGACAACCCTAGGACAGAACTGCTCTGATACCACTTTTGTCACGACCCAAACTGGAGAGCCGTGACAGGAACCTGGCCTTATTTGCCAAGTACTACTAGATATACGTCTATAACATAATCATAAGCATAGGTGGGAGATTAGAGCCGCCATGAGATAACCTGCTGACTCACAAAAATAATAGACTAAAATATGACAAGTCTGAAAGGTCATAACTACATAAATAAGCTGGACATACTGGATGAGCCGACAAGGCTATCACACACATCTATGCAATAGTACATAAGTTGACAAGGCCATACGACATCTGATTTTACATAACTGTCTGCAAGCCTCTACCGGAATACATGACATAATGTTACACCTCAGAAATTTCGTATGTGTTACCTTGTGGATAGGCTAATGTGAGCTTAAGGTGATTATGAAATCCTTATGAGATTAAGCGAAGTATTAGATAGCTTAAGGTGCATACTATAAGATTTTGAAGTCATACGAATATGTGAAGTTTAGTTTGTTGAAGGGAGCGAAATGTAAGTCGTGTTCGGAAAGGTTTCCGCTACAATTGAACTAATGTCTATTTAGAAACA
>NC_081346.1:34334286-34377794 GCF_029784015.1 Lycium ferocissimum
TAAATTTTCTCAAAAACAAGCAAATAAAGAGTCTTTACAAATGTAGCCAAATGGCTAACAAAAAAATATAAGAATTAAACTAATGACCAACTTAAGCCTTATGTGATGACTTAAATTAGTACTACAAATTGCTAAACTACGAAAATGGTAAAAAACTAAGAAAATGGTAAAAAACTAAAATTTGAAAAATTAAATTACTGATATCATCTATCCTGTACTTCTTGTTGTTCTTCTAGCCAATCAAATTGTGTCCCAAGTCTGGTCGCTTAATGCCTAAAATGATCAACAATCCATGTACGTCAGCAAGATATTTGTGTATATTATTCCCTGCAAGTCTGCAAATCTCATGAATGCATCTGTGTAAGCTGTTGCATGTTTTTGAATCCTGACTTGTATAATTCGTATCAACAGTGCAATTCCAGTACATCAAATTCCTTGTCAAACCACAGTCACTACACTCTCCATCTACTAGTACTTCCTCAGTAGGAATGAGTACATAGTACTGATACCCCTCTTTGAACAAGACCAATAAATAGATCATGTGTGTTCTATTAACAATTCTATCCCTTAACAGTTCTTGATAAAAACCAGACTAGACAGCTTACTCTATTGAGTGAATGATCTTGTTCTTGTGATCTCCGGTAACCATGTTGTATATATTCTCTTCTGAGCAGCTAAACAGAACCAGCAGTAAAATTTCTACAGTTCTACATTTGCTGATATCAGTCCCAAACTTGCTCCAGTTGCAATGCTAAAACAGCCCACTAGAGTTCCCTTACAGTTCCCATAAGTTGTCAATCCCTCGGGAGATTGAGCAGATTGTGCTAATACCACTTCCTAAGACAAGGTCAACCAACAGGTCCTGTGTATTCTTCTATCATTTTCAGCCAAACTGCATATTTTTGAAACCCTCTCTGCTTCCATCATCCTTGAAGAGACTGAGATAGCCATATCATTTCCTATAGTAGGATCAAAAGCAATTTCCAAGTTAAAATAATCCTTCATCAGGTCATTGGTACAGTCATATTTCAACTCTAGTGGGTTTCTGCAGAATTTGTGTTGCCATGTAAACTTTAAACCTGCAAAAAAGAAACTAGTGTCAGTGCAAAAAAGTACCACCATACTCTCCTCCCATAGGACTTGAGTATGATGATAAGAACTCCTTTCCATCCCACCACCAACAACTAGATCCCATATCAGCATCATGCTAATGTGTTGTGCTATACCAGACCACCAGAACATCAGGCAATGCACCACAACATCAAAACTGCCACCTTGCAACGAAGCCACCAACACATCAGCCCTTGTGCTTGTGGTGGCATTTAGCTTCGAGCCATCAGTATTTTTAACTGATTCTACATCATTTCCTGTGAAAGGATTAGTGAACCAAGTGATAGAGTCATGTATGCACCTCCAAGACAACACTTTAACAAAACTGGTGCTTCTATCATCAGTAATACTTGCCAACCTGGTGTTTCTATCATCACTTGTCATCCACCAAAGAAGCACCAGATCATTTCCAAAATGAAGCATTAGCCAACTAAGCCAAATCAGTCCTGAGTAACTGAATTTCCATCTCATTTGTTCCCATGCAATATTTCCTGAAAACCAAAAATTCCAATTGCTATAAGAACTCGTGTTGTCAATAACCAACAACCCCATTTTCACAGTCTCCGGCAGCGTGTGATCATCGGTACACTAACCAACCAACATCTTTTAAGCCCACACTGCCAACCAAGCACACCAGGTCCTCGTTTGCAAGCTATGTACAAGTCTGCACTATACCGTACTCCGTAAATTAAGTTCACGATGGTTGTAGAAATAAGCGATTCTGTACCAACCTTATACCACCAAACTTGACAGATCAGCCCATTATTACCAATCACCAGGTTCTCCACCCAAAACAGTTGCAAATTATTGTTTCCATCAATATGCATCTTCCTACCAATATGCATCAATGATTGTGAAGGAAATTAAAAGATGAAGTTGGAGACTTTTTGTATTCCATTTTTCTACATGCTGCACCTCATATTACTTCAGCCAATTTCCATTATCAACATGCCATTATTTGGGTATTTTTTATTTATAATAGTCAAATAAGATTTAAATACCAAATATTATTAGTATAAGTATATAATATTCCCTCCGTTTCAATTTATGTGATATAGTTTGATTAGGCACGGAGTTTAAGAAAAAAATGAAGATTTTTGAAACTTATGGTCTAAAACAAGCCATATACTTCCTCCGTTCCATAATAAATGGTATTTTTAACTTGGGCACACCCTTTAAAAAATTACTCACTCCTTGAAAGTTTACTAACTTACCCTTAATCAAATGCTTTGAGAAAAAAGTAGATCTTTGATGGCTTTTTGGTTATATAAAACTCCGACTATTTAATTAAGGATAAAACTGGAAGAAAATAATTAATGCCTTTTTGGTTTGGTGAAATACCACTTATTTTGAAGCAAAATAAAAAAGTAAAAACATCACTTATTATGAGACAGGGGAGTATATTTGTGGCTCTAAATTATTTCATTAAGAGTAAAAAGAGAAATTTTAAATTAAATTATTTTTAAATATAATCATATATTATTATTTTTAGATAGATTAAAAAAAAAATGTATCAGGTAAATTGATATGGAGGATGTAAAAATGGTATAGCCGATAAAATGAAAATTGAGAAACCATTAAGGAGATTTGATGACTTGTCTAATCTTGGGGACTGAACTGCTGTTTCTTGTCCTTTTCCTTGGAATTCCCATCAGTTTCTTACCAAATTCAGTAAAAACGTTAATTCATCAAAGGCTCTTCCATATCCATTTTTTCCCCAACTTCCCCACATACCCATATCAAGAACCATGGAATTCAACTCTTGTTCTCCAAATACCATTCCAGTTGTCTCCACTTTTGCTTCACCATTTGAGGCTTCTCCTGACCAAAATGGTTCTACCAGAAAACCCCTTAGTTTGTGGCCTGGAATGTATCACTCTCCTGTGACTAATGCTCTTTGGGAAACAAGGTCTAAAATATTTGAAAGACTTCTTGATCCACCACTTGATGCTCCTCCACAAAGTGAATTGCTTACTAAAACCCCATCAGAGAACAGGACTTCAATTCTTTATAATTTCTCAACTGATTATATATTGAGAGAACAGTATAGGGATCCATGGAATGAGGTCAGAATTGGCAAGTTGCTTGAAGATCTCGATGCCCTTGCTGGCACCATTTCTGTCAAGGTACATACTTTTTTATTAAGAAAGATAGTTCATTATCCGTAAAAGTTTCATATTTGATTCATTATGTATGTGTTTATTTGCAGTGCTGCATAACATTTGAACTTTTAATGGGTTGAATTTACAAGTCTATGGGTTGGTTGTGCTGTTGCTGTTGTATGTAGATGCTTATCTTCCTTCACTTTTTCTTTTGTTTCCATATATTTCAAATGCCTGATTCTATTGGCAAAACTGTTTATGGATATGGGTTCCACTAAATGATACTTTTGTTTTGTCAATAAGTTCCGTTAAATGATACTTTCTCAGTCCTTTTTTGCATATCATGTTATGCAGATAACCTGTTGTGTATCAATACTGTGTTTGATGATACCCCTTATTACCAAGTTGCTTATCTTGTTATGCTTGGGGCCACTGAAAAGGGGATAGTACTAAGTATGTGCTCACTACCAAGTTGCATTTCTTGTTATGTTGCCACCATCGAATAGGGAATAATGGCAAATATGCAATACCCATTATAGTGGTATAATGGTATATGTATGCTCTAGAGTGAACAGAATACTTTTTTTGACAGAGATTTTTCTGAAGTCCTTTTTGCTAAGACCAAGATATAAACTGCAGAATGTTTAGGTCATGTAAGTCAGTTTTCAGTTTATTGTTTTTTCTTCTGCATATGACTCGACTTCCTAAAATTGGATTTTATGGAATAGTATCAGCAAGTTATCAAATGAAACATCCAACACTTATCTTTTCATTGTTGGTACTGGTGAACATATTAATTTTTGGAAGGACAAGTGGTTCGGCAATGGTGCTGATGCACGTTAGTTAACGTATGCCAGTTGGTCATCCATGGCGAGAGGACGGGCAAAAGGTCAGGCGAAAGAACAACAACCAGTTAAGGGACAAGGGTGTGGCAGGGGAAGGCCTCGCAAGGTACCCTTAGCGACACTTGTGAACTCTGTAGGTAAGCGTGATGAACCCAACCAGATTTCGACTGTAGAGTCGGAATCTCCAAAATAGAATGCACCACTCGCTCCGGCGGCTGCTGGCCCTTCAGTGAGTCACACTGAGGTGGCTAAGAAGCTGATTCTCCGTCCTAAAACCCCGGAGGAGCAGGAATGGCACCAGTGGCGAAAGAAGTGTCAAGCAATGGATCCATGGTATCTAAGCACAAGGAGAAAATGCCAGAGTATACTAACCCTAACCCAGCTTAGGCAGGCTGACAATTGGGTCAACCTATTCATGACTAACAGGGTTGCAGCTAACGGTATGGCTGTAACCTATATTCCTCCTGTAATTATTGATGGCGTTGCTGTAGCTAAACTTGAAGAGGAAGATGTGAAAGTTGAATTGGATAAATGGAAATGCGCCCTAATTGCGTATTTCTTTGGGGATTGCCCTGGGTACAATGCTATGTCGTGATATATTTCTCAGAATTGGGCTAATGAGGCTGACCCTAATTTGTATCTGCACGATGATGGGTACTTCATCATCAAATTCTTATCTGAGGATATGCATGAAATTCTCTGTGCTGGGCCATATACCATTAATAATAGGCCGATGGTATTGAAACCTTGGAAGAAGCATTTTGATCTTAGCACTGAGTTTGTTGCAGAGATTCCACTGTAGGTACAATTTCCCAAATTGCCTTTGGACTGTTGGGGCTTGGGGTCTTTATATACCCCAATCTTTGCAGATGAATGCACCACAAAACAAACTAGACTATCATATGCCAGGATGCTAATTGAGGTGAATGTGACAAAACCATTACCAGATGAGGTAATGGTCATGGACCCTAGTGGTCAACAGCTTAGTCAAGATGTTACCTATGAATGGAAACCTGATTTTCTGCCCTAAATGCCAAAGGATAGGGCATATTTGCAAGGAACAGCCTGTAGTGCAGAAACCAGCTCCACCAAGGAAGAGGAGGCATGGCAAACAAGTTACTCAAGAATGGAAGTCCACAAGAATCATCCTCCCTGACCCTGCTGAGACTAGCCAAGAGCCTTTACCTCAAGAAGCAGTGGTGGTTGGGGAAATACAGGTGCAGACAATTCCAGTACAACAAGGGGTGCGTAAGACTCCTACAGCTGCTATTCAAGAGTTGCCAGTAACAAGCACACCAGCACAAGCTTCTTCAAGTTGCATGCCTGGAACTAGCCTTGAGTTCAACCTGGCTAATTTCCCAGTTCTTGCTGCTGTTCCAACCAGGAATGGATATTAATCCCTGAGCAAAGGAAAGTGTAACACTTCTGCTTTACCTGTGGATAGAGGTGAGGCAGCACTCACTGTTTAATATGACTTGGTTGTTTTGGAACATTAGAGGAATAAATAAAAGGTATAAGTAGGAGGAGTAGAGTTAAAGAACACAGCATGACCAGGAGGCTGAATAATATAGTCCCAGGATGGAAAGTACTTGCTAACAACCAACATGCTGTCAATGGAAGGATTTGGTTCTTGTGGGGTCCAAATTGGTTTGAAGTCAGTCCCATACAGACAACATCATTACTGATTCATTGCAAGGTTAGCGATAGATCATCAGATGACCAATGTATTATCACTGTCATTTATTCTTTCAACACTGTTGAACTGAGGAAAATCCGTGGCAAGACTTGAAGGTATTAGCTCAGGGTGTCACTCAGCCGTGGCTCATAAGTGGTGACTTTGATGTTGTACTGCACCTTAATGACAGATTGTTTGGCAATCCTGTGACCCTACATGAAGTTCAGGATTTCTCTGAGTGTATCCAATATATTGATGTTCATGAACTTCCTTGGCATGGTGCGTATTACACATGGTCCAACAGGCAGCAGGGCTCAGAGAGGATAACTAACAGAATTGACAGATCCTTTGGTAACTTTGAATGGATGCTCAAATGGGGACAAGTCTCAACACTTTATGATCTTCCATTAATTTCTGATCGTGCCCCCATGTTGATTAAACTGCAGCAACAACAAAGACCTAGATATAGTCCATTCAAATTTTTCAATGTCGGGCAGACCATGAGAATTTTCTCCAACTTGTGAGTGATAAATGGCAGGTGCAAAAAGCTTCTAGCAAAATGCAGAATGTGTGGCTCAAGTTGAAATCTTTACAGCCAACTCTGAGATTGCTTAACACCCAAGAGTTTAAATTCATCAGACTTAAAATCGACAAAACCAAAGAGGACCTAGTAGTATTGCAAGAACAACAGGCTAAACAAGCTGATGATTTTCTGATACAATAAGAAAAGCAAGCTCTGATTAATTTGGAGAAATGGTCATTGATTGAGGAAAGTGCACTCAAGCAGAAGTCTACGGTAAAATGGGTCAAGCTGGGAGACTCAAATAATAAATAACTCTCTGTTGCTAGTATAGAGAGGAACCACCGGAGCCAAGTTCTTGAACTCACATCTCTGGCTGGTATTAAGTTGCATGATTCTGAGAAGATCAAGGAGGAATTTGTTATGTTCTACAAGGGGTTGATGGGGGCCTCAGCGGCTACTCTCCCAGTTGTATGCAAAAACACTCTGAGGAACGGGCCTATACTCACTCATCAACAAAGACTGGATCTGTGTGCTGAGGTGACTGAGGATGACATCTATACTGCTTTGAAGGCTATAGGGGATGATAAAGCTCCACATATTAATGAATTTAATGCTTTATTCTTTAAAAAGTCATGGCATATTATAAAGGACGATATCATAGCAGCAGTTAAGGAATTTTTTGTCACTGGTTCTCTGTATGCTCCTGGTAATTGCACTATTGTATCTCTAGTTCCTAAGTTCCTTAGACTAAGTGTCCTGCAAATGTTAAAGAGTTTAGGCCAATAGCCTGCTGTTCAGTTCTCTATAAGATCATCTCCAAGATTCTAGCTAATAGGCTTCATGCTGTCGTTGACTCTCTGATCTGTGATGCCCAAGCTGGATTTATTCCAAGTAGAAATATCTCTGACACCATTATTTTGGCTCATGAGTTAGTTAAAGGATACAGTAGGAAGAACATCTTTGCTAGATGTATGATCAAAATAGATCTACAAAAAGCTTATGATTAAGTTGAATGGGTGTATTTAGAATAGGTGATGCCAGAATATTAGGCTTTACTCATATGTTCACTACTTGGGTTTTGGCTTGTGTCAAAACTGTGAGTTACTCCATTATTGTTAATGGAGAACACACTCCAGCATCTCCAGCAGCTAAGGGGCTCAGGCAGGGTGACCCCATGTCACCATACCTTAACGTGCTAAACTGGGAGTCACATACTTATGCTTTGCAGATGATCTTTTGTTGTTCTCTAAGGGTGACCTGAACTCTGTATTGGCAATGCAACAATGTTTGTTGAAGTTCTCAGCAAAAGCTCTTAGGTCAGCTGGGGCTTTAAGCGCAAAGCGCAAATAAAGCTTGGGCTTTAATGAAAAAAGGTGCAATGGTGCAAAAATACAAATATATATATATGTTTAGCCCAAGACTAATAATTATAAGCACAAATAACAAATATATGGCAAAGAAATTGTAAAACCATTACAATAAAGAAATATCAATTATCTAGTGTCACCTCTTCAATAGAGGCTCATTGGCAAGGAAAAATATGTCTTAGAGCCTTGATGATGAGACTGAAGCGCACATAAAGCAAGGCGAAGCGCTCAACATGTTTTGAGCCTCACTTTAGGGCTTAAGCGCGCCTTTGACAACAATGCCTCTGGCCTCCAAGCTAATATAGGTAAGAATTCAATATATTTTGGGGGTGTTCCTCAAGATATTAAATCTCAAATCCTTCAACAGTTGGGATTCTCTCTTGGTGATCTTCCTTTCAAAAACCTTGGTATTCCCATGCCCGCTAAAAAGTTGTCTATTCTGCAATGGTACCCCCTTATAGAAAGAATCACTGCCAAAATATCAACCTGAACAGCTAAAAAACTGTCATATATTGGCAGTTTTCAGTTGGTGCAGTCTGTCCCCTTTGGGGTGCAAGCTTATTGGGCTCAATTGTTTCTAATCCCCGCCAAGGTGCTGAAACGGATTGATGGATACTGTAGGAGCTACCTATGGTCAGGGGAAGGTGTAATTACTAAAAAAACATTAGTAGCTTGGCAGAGCATGTGTAGTCCTAAATCTGCAGGAGGATTGAACTTGATTCACTTACAGAAATGGAACCAAGCTGCTGTGGCAAAGCTGTGTTGGGACCTTGCTCATAAAGAAGATAAGCTATGGGTCAAATGTAAGTCAAATGTATTCATACTTACTACATTAGGGGTCAACAGTTGAGTGTGTGTCCAATACCTCAAACTGCTAATTGGATGACAAGGAAAATTGTGGCTGCTAGAAGTATCATGTTGCAACTGGGTGCATCTCCTTCTCCTGGCCAGGGCTTGATCAGGAAATATTATCTTCAATTGCTAGGAGATCTACCAAGGATATCATGGATATGTGTAATGTTTGCCAATCATGCAAGGCCAAAAGCTTGCTTCACTATGTGGCTTTGTATGCACCAGAGATTGTTAACAGCGGATAGGTTGATAAAATTGGGTCTTGAGGCTACTAAAACTTCATGAGCATCTATTTGTTCACTGTCCTGTTGCAAGGGCTTTGTGGACAAGAGTACTAATCAATAGAAGGGGGTTTTATGCTACTACTTGGTCTGACTTCTTGCATTGGGGCATCAGTAATGGCAAAGGCAGGACTCAGCAAGCTCGGCTATTCAAAATGATTGTTGCTGAGGTGACCTATAACCTGTGGATGGAGAGGAATCAATGACTGTTTGAGCAAAGGAGTACTGTAGTGGAAAAACTGGCCAAGGATCTGGCATATGTGTGTATTGTCCGTGCCCCTCCTGGGGTTCAAGCTTTAGTTCATAGTTTATCATTTTAGTAGCTATACTGATCCCATTTAAGTATAGTTTGTGTTAATTTTAGACCTGAGTGGACTGAGCTAAAACTGTAATGTTTGCATTGGTAACACATAAAAGTCCGTTAGTTACCAAAAAATAAAGTGGTTCGGCAATGCTGCCCTGATAAATGACTATGCTGCCATCTATCAGCTGAATTGTCACAATAACTCAAGCATAGCCCGAAACAGGGACGGGAATAGCTGGAACTTAACTCTCAGGAGGAACATAAATGATTGGGAACTTGAGGAGCTTCAGAACTTTTTAGCAAGACTGTAGGATTGTCTTGTTAATGAAGACACAAGACAGACTCAAAAATGGGGTGATGCAAATGATGGGACATTCACTGTAAATAGATTCAGGGTTTAGGGTTTCGGGTTTCGGGGTTTAGGGTTTAGGGTTTCAGGGTTTAGGCTTGGTAGACAGTTGAGCCTAGAATCAAAATTGGAAGACTAAACTTCCTATGAAAGTTATCTGTTTCAATTGGATAGCCCTCCAAGGTGCATGTTTGACACAGGACAATATCAATAGAAGGAATTTCCAGATGGCAAACAGATGCTACATGTGCCACCAAGCTGGATAGGTATCTTTTTTTTTTTTTTTTTTTTTTTGCAATGTACAGCTACAAATGATATTTGGACTCAGTTGGGTCATGCCCAAGTAATCTGAGGGAAGCAGTAGAAAGCTGGAGCAGATGGAAAGTTGGTAAAGCCATCACAAAAGTCTGGAACATGATACCAGCAAGCATTTTTTGGGTTGTATGGACAGAAAGTATCACAGATGTTTTGTTGGAATTTTCAACTCCTAATCATTCCCTTGAAGCAAAATTTCTTTTACTTATAATTAGTTTGTTCAACCTTTTCACTGTAAATTCTTCAGTTCAATTCGTAGATTTTGTTAGCTCCATGAGAATAGGCTAGCTGATATGCATAGGGGCTATTTGCACCTTTTTGTAATCCTTATGGATCTGTTAGCATCTTCTTGATGCCATTAATGAAATCACTTCATATCAAAAAAGTATTTGGAACTTTTTATTTAGAAAGTGACATTCTTGGGTGCTAGCTTATGCACTTCACCATGTTATTAGAATGTGCCTGCTAAACTTGCTGTTGGTTGAATCAGCATTGCTCGGACATTGATAGCATGACAAGACCACTCTATTTGGTGACTGCTTCCGTTGATAAAATGGTGCTGAAGAAGCCAATCAATGTCGACAAAGATCTGAAAATGGTTGGTGCAGTTATTTGGGTGGGCTTTTCTTCCATTGAAATTCAACTTGACGTTATACAGCCAGCAGATGGTATTTTCTCAAACTGAATTCATTTACTTGCATTGTGCAACATTTTTCAAGGTCATTAGCTGCTCCTCTCAAGTGTATCAACTAATATCTTTTAGTAAACCACTTTCATACTTACAAAAAAAAGTATCTTTTAGTTACCCACAAAGACTGACTTAAAGAGGACTTTACCATATTCATATTGTATCTAGTATGTGAATTGGTTAGGTTCAAAAACAATGATGACCAAGCCTAAACCTGGTTTTGAGACCTAATCTATCTTTTTCTCATTTTAAGTCCATTTCAGCTTGTTAAATCTCATGTTAATGATCCTATTTAAACGTTTCATCTTTGACTTAATCCTTATGACAGGGTAATTAATAGTTTAAGTATGCTGCACGCTGTCATCCCCCATTTACTTGATACCCAATTCGTGAATGTAGATATTTTCTCCTTATAGGAACTAATACTTCTTTCTTCAACCCTGGCCACATAATCTACTGCTTTTTGTACTGTTATGACAAATGGTAACCTTGGGAATGTTCTTTCCTTCTATATGCTGCTATTCTCACATCTCTCTTCCTTTCTCACTCAGAGTGCTTATCTCTACCATCAACACCACCGAGACTCCCATTTTTGGTACAATTTTCCTTTTTATTAAACCTACAAAAAGAGCTTATGCTTTATAACTAAGTCTTCAATAAATACAGTGGTGAACTAAAAGCGATTTTAGTCTCTCGGTCATTGCCTATTGCTTGCTTGACTCTCTTATTCTCTGTCTCGTCAAATCTTTTATTCCTTTGATAACTAAATTCCACAAAATAACTTTGCATTTTATGTGTTCATCTTTGTCAACTCTAGGCTCGTTCTTCTTTCAACATTTGAAAATTCTAGTTTAACTTGGAGTATTTTCTTACAGGGAGTAGTGACCCCTCAGAAGCAGTTGCTCTGACAGCAAACTTCATTTTTGTTGCTCGTGACTACAAGACAGGGAAAGCTGCTCAGGTGAATCGATTGTGTTCCGAGACAGAAGCAGAAAAGCTGCTCTATGAAGCAGCAGAAGCTAGAAATAACCTTAGAAAAAGAAAGAGAGGTGGAGATAAAAAGGAGATTGAAAATGGGGGAGTTAACAGACTTGAAGAACTATTAGCTGAAGGTAGAATATTCTGTGACATGCCAGCATTGGCAGATAGGGACACCATTCTTCTCAGAGATACGCGCCTTGAAAATTCTTTGATTTGTCAGCCCCAGCAAAGAAATATTCATGGTCGGATCTTTGGGGGATTCCTGATGCTCAGAGCATTCGAACTAGCATTTTCAACAGCTTATGCTTTTGCTGGCCTGATGCCATCCTTCCTAGAGGTTGATCATGTTAATTTCCTTAGACCTGTGAGTGAACCATCTTTAACATCTCCTTTTCACTTATCACTGTTAAGTTGATTCATAGTAGAGCTATTTCATTTTTTTTTCTTTAGAGGGGGTAGGACGTGTCTCGCACCAACTCCAGAATACCTTACCAACAACACCAGCATAGCTAATACCTGGTACCCATGAACAAAACTAGTACAAGGATGGTTATTCTTTCCTCCATCACTAGAATACCTGTTAGCTACATACAAATTGAAAATGCAAGGAACTGTTCTTCGTTCCTCCAGCGCTTAGTACTTTTCACTACTGATCAGTTGAATCATATTCAACCACATTAGCAGGAAGAAAGGTCCGGTTTTTGTATGTGAACATGGAAAAGATGAAATAATACTACCACGTCCGTTCAGCTTATGTGACGACATTTCCTCTTTATTTCGTTCCAAAAAGAATGGCAGCTTTCTAAATTTGGGAACAATTTGAGTTAAACTTCCCGCTTTAACCTTAATGAAATTTTTTATAGCCACGCATGCTATGAAATGTTTAAGACCACAAGTTTCAAAAGCCTTATAGTCACGCAAATGCTATGGCATGTTTATGACCACAAGTTTCAAAAGTCTTTTTTTTTTTTTTAACTCTGTGCCTATTAAACTTCAATGGTGGGAGTATATGTTAAAGGGAATTGTCACTCAATCACTAGCGTCCTTTGAGGGGCAAAAAGAGTGGAGTGTATCTGTTGAAGGCTGTGCGCTCACCAAATAATGTATGAGGGACCTGGTTGTGTACCAGTTCCCTTATGCCATTATGTAAAGGACACAGGATATTATCGTGGAAAATTCCTTGTTCAAGGGATTCAAAACCACGACCCACCTCAGTAGGATTTCAACTCCACTACACCGAGCAACTTTAGGTTACAACTCTATCGTAAACTAGGAATTAACTCCCATAATCCCTCACCCTTATCATAACGCTTATGCAACCTAGGAACTAACCCCCGTAGTCCTTCCACACTTGCAATACTCCGATTGCAAGCACCTCCACTTGATTAACTCTAGCCAAGGACCACTAATACACCTAGACTAACTCTAGCCTAGTGTACCACTCAAAAGCTTGAGGAAACACACTTCAACAAGCAAACTTTGAGAATTTAAGATACCTACAAGCAGTTTCTAAACAAGAAAAGTAGGTTTTCAGTTTAAGCACAAATGAATAAAAATTTACAACAACCTAAAGAACAAAGACTAAACTCATATCAGGATCTGGTTCTTCAGCTTGAAAGTAACTTTGTTCTTGAGAGATCTTGAGAACTTGTGACGGCAGCTTTGCATGCTTTAGATTAGGTTTTCAAGACTGTCTCAATATGTTGCCAACATGTTGTATATATAGTGGGAGCATGTGGGATGGATAGAGACCACTCATTCACTTTGACCTAAAGCATGGGCCAACTCATAGCTATACTTATGTGTAGCAAGTGGCTCGGCTTTACAGTTGTTCCCCACTGACGGTGCAAGGTGCACAGAGAGCAGGTTGCAGACCAGGTCTCTATCTGGTTTTGAAAATAGTTTGACAATCATCAAAACACGAGTGCACTTGGAACTATCAATTTCCCCCTTTTTGATGATGACAAACTCATAGACTGATGTTCCCCTGAGAACCAGCTTTCCAGTTGTTCCCCTGCGAAACAGACCATCATTATCAAGGCACCTGCAACATGTTAGCAACATAATACCAATTTCAACTGGAAGACAAAAATTGTCACAATATCATCACATATCAATCTTCCAGTTCTTCCTCCTTGCTCAGCACATCTTCCCCCTTAATCACCGCATGTTCAGTTCAGTTCACTTTTACCTCACAATTATATCTTCCCCCTTTTGGCATCGTCAAAAAGATTAAAGCACAGCAACAAGAAGTTCAGATATATTAACTCAGAGCCAGTAACACAACAATATGCTACTAGAAAGATCAACATAAGTGCAGATAGTAATCAATTCAGTATACACAAATGATAGTTAAACTGCAAATCTGCCAAAATTCAGGAAAAGGTGACTTCAATTTTATGCAAAAGGGATGGGGGCTAGGAAGGATTTTCAGGACAGTGTAGAGACTTGAAGGGCTGAGTAATTATAGGTCAATTTCTATGGGCTTGACGATCCTTTATCATCTCATCTCTGAGTGCATCCACTTGAATTCTCAACTGATCCCTCTCTGCTCGTAGCTTCTCAAGTTCTTCTTCTGCTTCTCACCCAAAACCTAGTGCTTTCAATCGTTCAGCTAGTTGGGCTTTTAGAAGGGCATTTTCCTCCTTGAGTTGTTTGATCTCTGCATTTGCCGCTTTTTGAGCTTCAAGTAGAATTGAGAGGGTGGATGGACTTTTAGCACTTGGTCCCTGTGGCACAAACTCACACTTCTTCAGGGTGGCTAGAGAGAACACATGGTCTTTAGTTCCAAGGAGGCTCTACCAGTTCTTACATTAAAGTGCACAAGGACTTTCGTTAAGAAAAATTCATATGGGAGATCAGGTCCTCGCACAATTCGCGCTGCCTTACTCATTCTCTCCATTATGATGGCAGGCAAATTGATTGGTTCAAAAGATGTAAGAGCTTCTATTAGAGCCAGGTCTGCTACCGTGACGGTAGATCGTTCCTCCATCCTTGGCAAAAGCACTTTGCTGACAAACTCGAAGACTAGTTGGTGCTCAAGCTTAAGCTCATTCTTACAGAGACTAGCTTTTGCTGCTGACCTTGCAACATTGACGATGACCTTTTTGAAATTTGGAGATCTCTCGTCTGCTGCAGCTCTCAGTCCAGCTATCTTTACTCCCAAGATTTCCCCAAGTATCGACTCAGTGAGCACAAACTTTGTCAGATTCACTGTTAGGGCCAGAGCATGTTCATTTATACAGAGCAAATTCTCATAGAATTCAACCACTTCGGCTTCATATACACATGGTGGTGGTTGAGTAAAGAGATGGCTCCACTCCTGAACTCCACCATTTCCATCAAGTCTTTCATGCCAGGCTCCTCTTTTAGATTGACATCAAAGACTCTTCCAAAGAGAACATTTTGTTTTTGTAGGTTCTCGTTATTCTTTCTTCCTTCCACTTCACCGTTTTTCCTCTTGGAGGAACCTGGTCTCTCACTTGTACTCATCTTTCTTTTCTTGAGTAACGATAGGGCACTTGGTTCCTCTTCTCTCTTCTCTTCTCGGCTTTGAAGACGCATGTTTTCACTCAAATCACCTTCCAACTTTGGGTCAGGCAAATGCTTATTTTCACTCAGCATTTCTTTCTTTGAATTTTTCCGTATCAAAGGTGTCTCCTCTTTATCTTCAAAGTCCTCAACACTTGGCATTTATGTGGTACAACGAGAACTTGAGTCATCAGATTTTCCATTGTTGCCACCCATGTGATCATATGTTCCTTTTTGACCAAAGATTGCCGACAGGGATGCAATGTTCCTAGTCGTTCTACGCTTGCTGGGTTTTGAAGGAACGGGTATAGGGAAGGCTGAAGTTGCTTCATTTATGTCATGATCAGAGAAAGTTGAGTGCGTTAAGGGTGATGATTTGGACTCCATTTGCTCGGGCTTGACGAGGATTGGTGATGTTTGATAAGCACTTCGTGACAAGACCGAAAAGTGAAGAGTTTAGGCGAGTATTGTACAAGAGATATGTTCAAATGAAGTCTTGAAGTTCGAAGATTTTGGAAAAGTAAAGAGAGAGCAGGATGAGGAGAAGTGTCCCTTAAAGAGTTAGAGGTGGCACTTTAGGATAGGTGCTAGAGGGAACAACTGATTTGTTCAAGAAGGAAGTGACGATTTGGTACGGACATTCTTTTGAATTTTCTTATAAGAGGAAAGGACACATGAAGTATCTGGCAATTTTCGCAGTTCGAATACATTTATGAGTACTGAAAGAATTACTGACCTGAGATACAGAGACCTGGTCTCTGATTAGAATTTTTGAAGTATCAGGCCATCACTGTGAACTGTGTAGAATTGCTTATGCTTGAATTCTCCTGATCCTTCCATGCATGTATACCTGTAATGGTAAGTGAGTTAGACATAACCAAAAAACACTTGTTAGCAGTGTACCTTTTTACTTATTGTAGCTATTTTGAGTGATGCCTTTCTGCAGCATTGTTTATAAGAGATCCTTCCTTTTATCATCACACCACACACATCCTGCTCTGAGGGCTTTGAGGGAAGATTTTTTAACCATAGTTGCACCTCGGAGCTGTAACAGTTCATCAGTTTATACTGACTGCTCCTTCTTTCTCCCACCCTGTTAAGCGATGCTAGTGATTGGATTTGGGAACCCAAACCAGCTTGGGTCCTTTGTAGTTATAGAAGGGGTGAATCAGACTCCTTTTAGCCCATACTGGCAGCACATTCCTTCTCTTCTTCAAATGTCCTTTCTTTTGAGGACCTGCTCCTTTCACTCTAGTTCCCTTCTTGACAATACTCCTATTCTTTTGAACAGCATCAACCTTTATCTTATATGGCTCTTGGTGACGACTTGTTTGCCCGCAAGGAGGAAATGGCTGCTCTTTAGTTGTGGGAACATGTTTGCTGTGGAGATCATAGGGCATCTTCTCCTTCTCAAAGCCAAGTCCTCTTCTGCCATTTCCATTTTTCTCATTTCTGGAGGAGATTGCGTCAGAAGACCAGGTCCACTTGAGAGTTTTGTCAAGGTCGAACTTAGCCCTTTCCAGATCTTTTCTTAGCAGTTCGTTTTTCTCAATTTCAGCAGTAAGACTTGACTTTACTTTCTTTAGTTCAGCTTCAAGCTCTAAGGAAGTCTCACTTGCTGCTCCTCTTCTTTGAAGGAGGTTTCCATCTCTTTTCTTACTTGACATTGCAACAAGATATTTTGTTGGTTTGTCTCAAACACCTGTTTCTCCATTTCTTTTGTTATCACGCACAGGTCCTGCTTATCCAGTTTTATTTCATCAAGAGCAAGATTCAGCTTCTTTCTCTCAGCAACCAGAGCATGATAAACGTCAATTAACACACTTGACAGTGATATGAGTTTTTTCTTAGAGCAATCTCTCAGGTTTTTCTTTAGATCAAAGAAATTTACCTCTTTGTTTTCATTATCAACATCACTTGTGTCAAATTCAGCCATGAGTGCAAGGTCTGACTTACGCTCAGTTGCTCCATCGTCAAATGCCATCATGGACAAGTCCCCTTTGTCATTTTCATCCTTAGACTCACTTAAGGAGTCTCCCCAGGCTGCAAGTGCACAATCTCATCAGTGGCCTCTTTTCTTCTGAAACTCCTGTCGGGGACCTGGTTCCTTATGGCAGTTCTGTCATAATTGTCCTGCTTGGTTTGAGGACAATCCTTTATGAAACACTTGTGACAGGAGTAGTCGTTTCTGCTGGGGTTTCCTGTTTTGGAGAACATGCCCTTTTTCTTTATCATCTTGTGAAACCTCTGTGTGAGATAAGCCATTTCGGAGTCATCATCATTGGACTCTCCCTTTGCAGCTTTGAGAACCAGGCTCCTCTCCTTCTTCACCTCATTCTTTTCTGCCTTCTTCATGGTTATCTTCATCTCATAGTCTTGAGGTTTCCAATAAGGTCATCCACGGTCAACGTGTCTAGATCATTGGCTTCAGAGGTAGCATTTACCTTGCTATCCCAGGAGTCAGGTAATACACCAAGCATCTTCCTTACCAGCTTGGTAGTTGTGATGACTTCTTCGAAAGAGTGGAGCTCATTAATTATGGAGGTGAATCTGGTGTGCATCTCATGAATAGATTCATTCTCTTTCATTTTGAACATTTCATATTCAGTGGTGAGCATGTCGATCTTGGAGTTTTTTACCTGAGTTGTTCCTTCATGAGCAGTTTGGAGAGCTTCCCAGATCTCTTTTGCTGATGAACAAGCTGAGACTCGATCGTACTCATCTGGTCCTATTCCACACACAAAAATCTTCTTGGCTTTATAGTTCTTCTCCACTTTCTTCCTATCAGCTTCATTGTATTCTTTTCTTGTTTTGACAGTGATCTTTTTACCATCTTCACTTATGTGAACTGGATATAGGGACCATCACAGATGATATCCCAAAGCTCTAAAGCTTCGGCGATGATGAAGTTGTGTATTCTTGTCTTCCACCACCTATAATATTTTCCGTTAAATCTGGGTGGCCTGGTGAAAGACTGTCCTTATTCCATATTTGGTGGGGCTGCCGTTTTACAGATTCTTTCTAGGTGTTAACCTTTTAGAAAGCACCAGCTCTGATACCAATTGTTTAAGGTTGTGGGGTCACCAAATAATGTATAAGGGACCTGGTTGTGTACCAGTTCCCTTATGCAATGCAGTATGTAAAGGACACAGGATATTACCGTGAAAAATTCCTTGCTCAAGGGATTAAAAACCACGACCTAACCCAGTAGGATTTCAACTCCACTACACTGAGCAACTTTAGGTTACAACTCTATCGTAAGCTAGGAATTAGCTCTCATAATCCCTCACCCTTACAATAACGCTTATACAACCTAGGAACTAATCCCTGTAGTCCCTCCATACTTGCAATACTCCGATTACAAGTACCTCCACTTGACTAACTCTAGCCAAGGACCACTAATACACCTAGATTAACTCTAGCCTAGTGTATCACTCAAAAGCTTGAGGAAATACACTTCCAACAAGCACAGTTTGAGAATTTAAGATACCTACAAGCAGCTTCTAAACAAGAAGAGTAGGTTTTCAGTTTAAGCACAAATGAACAAAGATTTACAACAACCTAAAGAACAGAGACTAAACTCATATCAGGATCTGGTTCTTCAGCTTGAAAGTAACTTTGTTCTTGAGAGATCTTGAGAACTTGTGACGGCAGCTTTGCACGATTTAGATTAGGTTTTCAAGTCTGTCTCAATATGTTCCCAACATGTTGTATATATAGTGGGAGCATGTGGGATGGATAGAGACCACTCATTCACTTTGACCTAAAGCATGGGCCAACTCACAGCTGTACTTGTGTGCAGCAAGTGGCTCGGCTTTACAGCTGTTCTCTACTGACGGTGCAAGGTGCACAGAGAGCAGGTTACAGACCAAGTCTCTATCTGGTTCTGAAAATAGTTTGACAATCGTCAAAACACTAGTGCACTTGGAACTATCAGTATCATTTTAACATTATACTTTCCAGGTTTATTCCACTGGTGCATTTTTTCCTGTTGCAGGTAGATGTTGGAGACTTTTTACGTTTCAAATCATGTGTACTTTACACTGAACATGAGGATACTGATCAACCTCTGATCAATGTAGAAGTTGTTGCTCATGTTACTAGGCCAGAGCAGAGGTCTAGTGAGGTATATTGTGAACTTCTATGAAACAGACTACTCTCGCTGTCCATTTTATATGACACTTATTATTTTTTAGTCTGTTCAATGGAGAAAGACACCTTTAAATTTTTAACTTTCAACTTTCCATTTTATACATAATGGTATGCTCTTATAGCCATAGAAATGTCATTGCATGTTTAAAACCACAGCATCTAAGGGTAATTTTTGTATGTGTTGACAGTATATCCTTCTTTTTTAAACTCCGTGTTTAGTCAGACGCCGGTTTATAAAATAAAACCGAGGGACTAGTTAATGCTTTAGCAGAAATATTAGGCGCTTGCTAATGTAGCAATCTACAAAATCCTGGAACTGCTCTTATTCTCTAAACCCAAATGCAGGTATCTAATAGGTTCTACTTCACATTTACTGTGCGTCCAGAGGCTAAGGCCACAAATATTCAATTCCGGATCCGGAAGGTTGTCCCGGCTACAGAAGAAGAAGCTCGTAGGGTTCTGGAACGCATGGATGCTGATCATCTGCAGTCAATTAAGTATACACCAACAAATGAACATGTCTTAGAAAACTAGAAGATGCCAGTTGGGTTTTAACCTGTAAGTGAGAAAGTCCATAGAAATTCATACTGAAAGACCAAAGACCTGACTTATCTACCAGATTATTTGTATGATGAATCACAGTTCTAAACTTGAAAAGAGTCTTTATGCTCAAGTTCCATTGCAACGATCAGGAGTTGTATATCCAGCTTAGGCTGGTATTGCCAATTATAGTCATTTCTTGACTTGATTTTGAGTGATTTGTGGTGGAACTCAGTTCTACAATATTATTCTATTGATAATGTTTTATGGCTTTCCAAAATACTAGTAGCTCTTTGAAAACTTCGTTAAAAGTGGAATGGGGAATCCACTATTGAATTCATGGGTTTGCAAATGCCAAAAGAAATTACTGAATGCATTTCTAGGACCAGAAAAAACTGTCCAGCCGGTGTTTACACTAACTCAACAAGTACATAACATGTTTCTTAAATGCACTGTTATCACTAAATCAGATTTAGTTAATATACATCTCACTTCAACTTATCACTTAATAAATTAATATGGTGTGGTGTAAATATTGACACTCTGTTTGGATGGTTGTTACATATTGTTCAGTATGTATCGTATTATATTGTACTTATTGTTGTATTATTTTGATGAATACAACATATGGATAGATTGTAACGTTTCCGTCGTTACATAATGTCACTCATCAAAAATTTAAAGGATAAACTTACAAAATTATTAAATTATTTAATAATAAGTAAAGACAAAATGAGGAAGAAAAAAAAGAGGTAATGACTATCACACTAAACCAGTCGTTACATGCCGTGGAACGTTTTGTACGTTTGATGACTTCAACAATATGATACAATAAAATTTGAGTACCAATCAAAACAAACATTGTATACCATACCAGGGAACTATTCCTCTTTACGCAAAACACAAATGCATCTTTAGGATGAAGGGCATCTGGCTTTTCTCTCCCTAAAAATGAGTTGCGAGCTTTACTTTCTCCTCTAATCATGTTTTCCTGTTTCTCATAATTAAAATAAGTTACTGTAACTTCTTTTAGAACCAACGGTCAAATAAAGTTGAAGAGATCAATCAACTACACAGCTGGCTCACAATGTTAATTCTAAAAAGTTCCTTTCATTTTTTCATGGAGGTATCCTATTTCAGCATCAACCCTAATCATATTACTGAAATGTTTCTCTTTACAAATAACACTGAACAATTCCCGTGCACCCTTTTCTTGATTTGGAGGCTCTGGTCTTTGAGATATAAAACACAAAATGTTTACGGCAACATGCCTTTGTTATTTTCTAAAGAGATGATCTATGCATATGGATAAATTTCCAGTTCTTTTACAATGAACTATATAAATACAAAATTAAAAAAAGAACAAAGATGACATGTACCTCAAAAGGCAGGCACGGTCTCAGACAAACTCCTAGATGGCCTTTATAGTAGATTACATTGGTTTTGGCCAAAAACAAAAACTAGGTTTCTGCCTGCAGCTATAAGCTAATGCTGCTACTTAGCAGATGAACTGTCGTCGTCCGATGAACTATGCTGCCATCTTGCAGTCAACCCGCTAACAGCAGGCTGTAGATTTGGATTTACAGGAACTGGAAACTTGTGGGCAGAACTAACTATTGTACGTTCATTTATCGTTCCAACTTCTTTGCAAACGCGATCAAGAACCATTAGGAAGTCTCTTACCACCATAAAGATCCTAAAAGGGTGAGCCTCTTCTCTGGCCGAATTTCCATGGAAATATTCAGTTATTTCTTTCACCAAGGACATGGCCACACTTTCTAGAGCTTGGAGCCTTATGATCTCCTCCTCTGACATTTTCATAAACCTTCTCATGGATTCGGAAAATCTTTCTATGTTGTGGTCGTTCAATCCAACTGCTTCAATTGATCGGACAACTTCAGCAATATTTCCAATCCCTTTAGAAAGCTTTAAGGCCTCACTACGAAGTACTTCTGAATCCATGGCAGCAGCTTTCTTAACATTTATAAGCTCTGAACTAAGGTTGGAAACAACTTGGAGGCCAAGCTTCCGGCACTTGGCATCATCCTGTTGTTGATCTTGATCTCCACCAGAAAGACGAGCACCTTCACTTCTAATGATCTCCTGTACCACAAAATGCAAGAGGGTTGTTTTCCCATCAGCTCCCTTCACATCTACAAGCTTTAGGAGGGTATCTAGTTTGAACGCATGTGCATCACCCCTATTTGTCCCAACATTCATGCGGTTGCCAGTCTTCAGCACTGCTTCCAGAAGTTTTAAGAACATTCTATTACTTCTCAGTTCTTCACAAGCAGCCTGTAGCAAAGCTTTATAAGGATTAAAACTCCCGAGAAGTCTTCTCCAAAAAACTTAAGAAAGACTTTTCTGCTATTGGTTTATGTGAGCAGATAAGAAACAAAGTACGAATACTTGAACAGGTCCAGTTAGCACGCAGTTCCATAGTTCAAGATGAAAGACATGATTATACTCTAGTCTAACAATTAGATGTCCTATAATACTGATGCAACGGCACTTCCTTCCAAAATCACATAATGCTATTTTTGAGTTTCATCAGTTGTAGGTACCAGCATATGTACTTGTTTAGCATGTTAAACACCAAGACCTTACACAAGCTTTCTTCTGTCAAATCGAAATCGGAACCGTATTATGATTAATAAGGTCGTTTGGACATGAGGTTTTTTTTTTTTTTCCTTTTTTCAGAAAATATTTTCAAAACATTTTTTGGTTATGTATTAGAATGATTTTTTGGTTAGTTTTGTAGATGAGTTTGGTTTTGGCCAATTTTTAAAGTGAATTTTTTTCCACTCACAAATTTTCAACTTTCTTTTTCAAGTGAAATGTATCTCCAAACACAACTTCAACTTCCAAATACCATTTTTCAACTTCAACTTCAAATACTACATTTTTCAAATGTCACTCAATTCATGTCCAAATGCCTAGTTAGAGAACTTAATATACAACAAGAAGCTGGAGATGACCTGAAACAATTACCTCCAGAGTTTCGAATGACTTTTTGAGGTAGTCAACCTCAGAATCAAAATTTGATATGTACAGCATAGCATCTACCCTTTTGAATGCAAAAGGTATATCAAGCACTGCTTTGAGAAACTTCTCTGCTGGCCCAAGCTTAAATGGAGAATCATCTGTATATTCTTTCAGCTTGCGTTCTTCTTCTTTGGATGGAGCCATCTTCAATAAACTCTCAAGGAGCTCAGTCCCTAGTGCATCAGCGTTACCTGAAAAAAGAAATTTACTTAATTTCTACATCCACAGACAATTATAAATTCTAGATACACATACACACTAAAAAGAACAATAGAGAAAGAATTATCTTATTGAAGGTAAAAAGTAGCAAACAGCAGAAAACCCGAAAGGTAAAGCTGTCGACATGGTTCATGAACAATATACACCAATATGTTTTTCCACAACTAAACTAAGTGAGATGCTATATCCTAATTATTAGTACACTGGAATTCAGGAGCAAAAGCCACATAACCCTATGAACACCTCTAAAATGGTCAGCTATCAATCACCTGCTAAAATCAATACTAGGAAGATCAATGCATATGATGAACAATGTATGCTGTCTAAGAATAAGTTATCAGAAAAACACCCGATCCTGTGTCAGTTAATTTATTTCATATTTTGGTGCAAGCTCTTGTAAGCATATTTCAAGATCAATTCTTCTATAACAACAGCACATGTGAACTGAATAATTAAGTACCCTGCAGAAGATCTTTCTGTCGCACGAGAGCGATCAGGCAAACAATAAAGTGACATTACCATCATCCCAGTCATATTTCAGTTTTAATTTTCAAGTCTAAGAATAATAGAGTAAAAGAGTACCTTCTAGAAGGGCTTCGCATACTTCCTCAACAGTTACATTTAGTGCCCTTAGCAAAATAGCAATGTTCTGTGACTTCTTTGGATCAAGTACCCTATTCTCTTGGCTCTGCGAGGGAAGAACAGTGCGTCTAGTCATTTCTTTTGGATTTGGAGTTGGAGTCTTCACAATAAACAAGGTTTCTATCATCTCTTCATCCAATCTGCAAATAAGTCAGCTCAATTTTTAATTGCCCCAACAAATAAAGAGGAGTATTTAATATCTGTAAATAACAAGAGTTTAGATTATCCTACTTAAATGAACTTGATTTCAGTTGATCCCACACCATTTCTCGATCTGAACTTGCTCTTACTTTATCCCAATGCAAAGTCTTCAACTTTGGTTTTGGAGTTTCCTCACTTGATAACCCTTCTATACTCTGCTCATTCTTATCATTGGTTTGTGAATTACTCGAAGGCAACTCCATTGGGGAAATCAAGACTGGATTCTCAAGTTCTATTGGTCTTAAAGGAGTTACAAGTACTGGAGGCTTAGATGCTTGCTTTGAAATTGTTGGTGTTGGAGTCTTTGGACTATCCCAATTTTTACTTGGCGGTGGTGGCGGTGGCGGTACACTAGCTGGAATACTAATCAAAACAGGTGGCATTGGCGGCGGAGGCGGTGGTGGCGGCGGCGCACTCTGCTGAATTCTCATCGGAGATTCAAGATTCTGCTGTATTCTCATCGGAGATTCAAGATTCTGGTCCCAATTATTGGAATTTTGGGGTGATGAGTCAATACTTCTGTTTGAATATCTCTCAGGAGACGATGAACTAGGTGGAGATGGTGAATCAGATTCACCATTGATGACTAATATCGGCACAAAATCTGCTAGTGGTGGAGATGTAGGATGATGATGATGATGATACTGAGGTTGTTGAGCAGCAGTATGAACAGCAGCAAGTGACTTTTTTGGACTCAAACTCACAGGTGGAGAAATGCTCAGCGATACAGAATTAACTGGTGAGCCTGAACCAGAACTGGAAGATGAATATGAAGAAGATGAGCTAAAATTCTTCACTTCAACAGCAGCAAAAGCCGATCCAGTTTCGATCGAACTTTCTCTACCATCTAATGATTCTCTTGGAGAGTAAAACTCATCAGTATCTTCAGTTCTACGAGATATAACATCTGGTAAGTTTCCATTATTTTGCCTTAAACTAACTCCATTTAGTGGTGGCAATGGATGGATCTCAGGTGAATCCATTTTTCTTGAAGGTGCAGCACTACTAACATTGCCGCTACGACGAGTATCAATCCCAGTACTATGTGCACTGACCATAGTACCCAGGTATAGAAATTCCGAACTTGTTTGAGATGGTCTTTGTAGTTTAGGAATATTACTACTTGGGTTTCCATTACTGTTACTGTTGGAGTAATTGAACCGGGTGCTGCTATTAGATCTGTGTGTTTTGGTATCACTAGAATTAGCTGAAGCTTGATTATTATTTCTTCGCTTGCGGATATGCAAGAAGACAGCAATAGAGAGAAGAATGAGAGCAGCAACAACGCAAGTAACGGCAGTGGCGATGAGTTTGGAGTTAAGGGGTTTGGATTTGGAGGAATGAGGAAGGATGAGAGAAGAGATATTAGCAGGAAAAGAAGCAAAAGCAGAAGGGGAAGGTGGGGGTGGAGGAGAAGGAAAAGAAGGGAAAAAGGGAGTATTATTGTTGTTGTTGTTGTTGGTATTAGGAGGAGTAGAAGGAGGTGAAGTAGAAGGTGGATGTGAATCTTGTGGGTAAAAGGGTTGGTGAAGAACACGGCGGTTGTTGCCGGTGACTGTGACTGAGAATAGGAGGAAAATCAAGAAGAAAGAAGGAAGCATGGTGTTAGATAGAGAGGAGTAACTGTCGGTAGCCTAAGCTAAGCTAACAAGAGCACACTGTGAGGAGAGAGAAAAGAGAAGAAATGTGCATCAGTCAGCAGCATCTGTGCATGGATTTGTTTGGAGTAGAGAGCAGTAATTGAGAGTGTGAAAAGGTAGAAACAGGGAGTGATATGATTAGAGACTAATCAGATAAAGAGATGATGAGTATAGTGGACCAATACGCGCTGCATCCAGCTAAGATTCTGCTCCTCATTTTCTCAATCAACAACCATGGTGGACTAAACCCCAACTGTGGAGGAATACTATTTTACTATTCCACAATTCATCATGTTTTAGAGATTTTGACGTATTTATTGGAAAACATTTAATTCTTGTAATATTAATCATAAACTGTGTTTGCCTAAATTATGTTCATGTCCTCCTTAAATGAAAATAATAATAGTTACTCACTCCGTTTCATTTTATTTGGTCCTATCATAAAAGTAAAATATATTTTTACTTGTCCATTTCAGCAAATTAAGAGAATTTTAGTATTACTTTTTCTCTATACTACTCTTAGTATTAAATAACTACATAAAGTACTAGAAGTCAAATTTAGAATTTCAAAGTATCATTAATAAAGTTAGTTTAGTAAAATGTAGGCTTAATAAAAAAATTCTTAAAAGATGTGCCAAGTAAAATAAAATGGATGAAGTATATGCATTCTTTTAATGTAAAATTCGAAAAGGAATAACGGAAATGGACTAAAATGCTCCTAAGCCCTAACGTATTGAAAATGGTATAAATTTGTCTTTAATGTTATTTATTGAGTTAAAAATGTCCCTATGTCTGCCTATTGGATCCTAATTGTTTTGAGTGTTAACTTTGGGTTAAAAGTGTAACTTCGTTTAACGAATTTATGAGATGACACATATTAGACTTTAACTAAATAAGTGGGTGTGATATTGGTCTATGTGGTACCAACCATAAATAATCCGACCGATCTGAATTAACCAAAAAATATTAGAAACCATGTTTCTGTACTAGGTTTCTTCAATGCTCCATGTTTTGCAATTGAATGGATTCAAAAAATAATAATGTCTTCTACATTTGATGCTGCGATTTCAAAATTGATGCAAACAAGCTCAAATTTGTTCCATATCTAAGTTCAACTGAGCTTTTCATCCTATAAAAATAGTGAACTCTTAATTAAAAATCCAGCACTAATAATTCCAAATAAATAAATTCGGATGGTTGTGTTTAAAATCCATTAAATCTAATAAATCAATACCACCTTTAATTAAAGCTTCACATATGTCATCCCTTAATTCTGACAAAAAAAGAGCATTTTTAACGGTAAAGGAAATTAGGGTATGGTAGGTGGAAGGAGGATTATTTTAACCCAAAAATTAATGTTAAGGCAGATAAGGTTCAATAGATAAAGTTGGGAAAATTTAAACTATTTCCAAACTATTGGGGGCATTGTTTTACCCTTTTTCAAAAAAAAAAAAAAAAAAAAAAAAAAAAAAAAAAGGATGTGTTCTCAATTTTCTGTAGTGATTAATACTTGATATCTTGGATCAAATTTTGTACCTAACGAGCTGAAAAGAATTGGAGGGAGTATTTATTTACTTAAACATAATTATTGATATTAGAGGTTGTTTGATTCACATATTAATTATGCAAGGATTATAATATACTATAAATTGTTTATGCGGTAAACATGTAACAATAATAATGAAATAGTTATCCGATTAATAATAATGTAAGAGTTTTTATGCAGTAAATACTAATACATTTTATGTAGGAGATCACCTATTTTAAGGTTATCTTTGTTCTTAATTTTTTTTTATTTTTATATTGCTAATATATGTATTACGGAAAAGGCTCAAATATGTCATCGAACTATCGGAAATGGCTCATTTATGCCACTCGTCAATAGTTTGGCTCATTTATGCCATCAAATTATAGAAATGGCTCATTTATCTTTATCGAACTATAGGAAATGGGCTCATTTATCGCCACTCATCAATAGTTTGACTCGTTTATGCCATCATCTGTTACCAAAATGACTCATCGATTCCATATTTCATTAAAGTTGGTTTTACAATACCATATATGACACGTGGCCTCCAACTAGATTATGTTTGTGGGTGGGCAGGGTGTATGGGTCGGGTTTTTTCTTAATTTGATATTTAAAATTGGGCTGGTTTAATTAAATGACGTAGACCTCTAATTGGAGGCCACGTGTCATATCTTGTATTATAAAATCGGCATTAATGAAATATGGCATGGATTAGTCATTTTGGTAACGAGTAATGGCATAAATGAGTCAAACTATTGATGAGTGGCATAAATGAGCCATTTCCTATAGTTCGATGGCATAAATGAGCCAAACTATTGACGAGTGGCATAAATGAGTCATTTCCGATAGTTCGATGGCATATTTGAGCCTTTTATGACCCAACGCCAAAATTAGGGTCCTTTATATTTGGGGTAAGTTCAAACTTCAAAATACTCCAATAAATATACTTTCGGGCTTTTGGTCTTCCAAATTTACTAAAGTAAGCACTATCGGTATTCGTCAAACACTTTAACAAATTTTATCTATTAGATTTAGGGAATTGTGAACAAAAAGATTTAACCAAGAAAGTTTTAAAAAGTCTCGTTAAATTCTAGAATTTTTTTAAAAAAATCGTTTATTTAAAAACCTGCACTAATTTTTTTTTTTTTTAAAGATCAGAATAGCAGAACTACAAAAGTTAAACCTCCAATGTGAGTTCGCACTAAAACCTTTCTTTTTCACAATTTTTTACATCTAACAAATATATTTTTCACTATTAGACAGAGAATCAGAGACCAAAAAATACTTACTTTGACAAATTTAAATGATTAAAATAGTTCATAAATGTACTTATCCACTATTTTGAATTTATCACAAATATAAAGAACATTTTTTGTTATTTTCTCTCAATTGTTGTGTTTAGTTTGCCAATGAAAATATGTTTGCTGTCCAATTCAAGAACAAAGTAATGAGATCTACTTACTCACGACTCACACGAGTCAACTCTTGGATGTTTAAAATTTGTCTTGTATTCGGTTTATCATCAAGCGTCTCAATAGAGCACCAAAGAGAAAAAACAAAAGAAAAAATAAATAAACAAATCAATAGAGAACCAAAAAGGAACAAAAAATAGCAAAAAAGTTCTTGGGATCAAATTGTTACACAGAGATTAAATTCTGGACGAGAATTAAAAACGAGCCTACTCTTTTTTCTTACTCCTCAAGTTAAACGAGCCTTGATTTATAGGGTTCTAAATTTTGAGAATGTCGCCGAAACATTGAGTCCGGAACCTAAATGACCCAATAAAAACCCAAACGAATCAAAATACCTCAAGAAAAAAAGTTGCTACCAAACTACCCTTAACGCACTTTTTTTCTGCGTTATATAAAAGTGAATTAACCTTCCCCGTTAACATTCGTTAGCCGAGCTTTTTTTTTAAAAAAAAATATATTTTTCCATAACGCAGCATTTTTCTGCGTTATGCAACTTCATGCAACTCCACCCACCATATATGCAACTCCAAGCGAAGTCATTAAAATATAATATTTTATTTATTTCCAAGGGTTATTTAATATTTTATTTAATTAGCCTTTTTCTCATATTTTGTTTGTATCCACTTTTTAATTACATATATAAAGTAGTAATTATGTAATTTAATTACATATAAATTATTTCTCAAGATGTTATTTAACTATTAACTTATAATATTTAAATTCACCGTTTTACTATCATAAAATTATAAAAATTCCGCACTTATACTCTCTAAGGGATATCCGCAACTAAAAGAATTATAAATAACGCAAATTACTTAATAAAATATGCCAACTATTTTTTTTTTGGTAACTAATATTTGTATTAATACCAAAGGAATAATTACAAAGCAGCCAAGCTTAAACACAGCTTGCTTAGTCTCGTAGGGTTCACCCCTAACAGTTAATACTCTATTGTCAGAAACTAACTACTACAAACATCTACTATCTAGGACTCTAGTAGGTAGTAACTTGCACTAGAACACTTATCATAAGACTTCAGAACCTGCAATGTGTCGACTATGTTTTCTTTGTTGGAGGAGCTCTAACATTGCATATACACGCTATTTCTTTGGCTACCTGCTCCCATTGCTTTTCTACTTTTTCAAAGATTCTCGTGTTTCTTTCCCACCAAATAGCAGCTATAAACTCTGGATAGACCATTCTGAACAGTTGAGCCTGCATAGTTTTCCCTTTAGTGATCTGTAACATAGTTTGATATTGAAGTAGCCAAGTTGTCACCACTGGCCACTGGATTTGTAACCATTGCATAAGTCTCTTCCACACCAGTTGGGTATATGGACATTCATGAAACAAATGATCTCTCGTATCGTTGGCATTGTGACATAATTGACAGATCGGGTCCACTTGGATTTTCCACTTTCTCAGTCTGTCTGACGTAAGGAGCCTGTTTTGGATTTGACGTACACACGATGAAAATAGTCTTAGGCCTCAGTCGCGTTTTGACAGAAAGCGAGGTTTCCACGTGGAACTACGGGATGATCTCCAATTGAAGATACCAGTGTTTGGTCAAGCCTCTTGTTGCGGTTGATGTTTGATGGACAGCTTGTAAATACTCTCTAGTTCCTAATATCTTCCTCACCATCCAACTTGCTTGTTGAGGGATGTTAATATCCTCCAATCTTTGCCCTTTGAGATAATAAACATGAACCCATTTTATCCAGAGCTTATCTTGTTTATGTGCCAAGTCCCAGCAGTTTTTTGTGATAGCAGCCTTGTTCCATGTTTTCAAGTTTATCAAATTCATCCCCCCGGCTGCCTTTGGAAGGCACATCCTGTCCCATGACACTAAGGCTTTTTTGGTGATTGAGTTAACCCCAGACCATATAAAGCTTCGACAATAAGCATTGATAGCCTTGATTACTTTGGCAGGTAAAACAAATAATTGAGCCCAATAAGACTGAACACCAAAAATAACTGATTTCACCAATTGGATCCGTCCTGCATATGATAATTTTTTTTTGTTGTCTGTGATGAGATTCTTGTTACCACCTTCTCGATTAGAGGTTGCCATTGTAGGATGCTCAGTTTCTTGGTTGTGAGGGGTACTCCGTGTATTTGAAAGGTAACTCTCCTAGCCCATACCCTAGATAGTGGGTCGATCCTTTCGAGAGATTCACCGAGTCCGGACCTCCCTATGTACACTGAGCTTTTAGCCAAGTTGGGTTGCAACCTAGATGCCCTTGAGAACCTGATAAACTTGTCTTGCAATTTTGTAATGCTTCTGAGATCAGCCTTAGCAAATAGGAGCAAATCGTCTGCAAAACATAGGTGAGTGATACCTAGTTTCGCACATCTTGGGTGAAATTTGAAAGATTTGTCCTCTTTTAGCTCAGCCAAGCTCCTGCTGAGGTATTCCATTGCGATAGCAAAGAGATACGGAGATATGGGGTCTCCTTGTCGCAGTCCCTTGGCAGCCTCAAAGGGTGGAGATGGTTCTCCATTAATGAGAATAGAGTAGTTGACCGTAGTGACGCAACCAAGGATCCAATCCAGAAATCTCTTAGGAAAACCCGGACCCTCCGATGTTGCAATTATGGCCATTCAACAGAATCGTAAGCCTTTTGCATATCAACCTTTATCATACATCTAGGTGTGATGTGCTTTCTAGAGTAGGACTTTACAAGTTCATGGGCTAGTATGACACTATCAGCTATCTTCCTGCCAGGGATGAAACCAGATTGGGCATGAGAGATAATAGCTGGCATCACTTTTTGTAATCTGTTAGCCAAAATTTTTGCTATCAATTTATATAGAACAGTGCAGCACGCAATGGGTCGGTACTCCTTAATAGTAGCTGGATTTGGTACTTTAGGTAGCAAGGTTATGGTTGTACAGTTTACAGCTTTGAGCAGTTTCCCTGTGCTAAAAAATTCTAATACAGCTTCATTTACCTCCTTGTTGATCACAGGCCATGCTTTTTTAAAAAACAACGCATTAAAACCATCCACCCCAGGTGCTTTGTCGTCTCCAATGTCACCTAATGCAGCATATATTTCCTGAGTTGTGATGTCTGAGCATAAGTCTATTTGTTGCTGATGGGTGAGGCTAGGCCCTTTTCTCATTGTAAGCAGGTTCACGGCTTCCAACTGATGGGCAGCAGTACCCATAAGCGACTTGTAGAAGGAAATGATCTCATGTTGTATAGCAGTTGGTTCATGTAAAGTAGGTCCAGCAAGGCTAGTTAGCACATTTATTTGCTTTCTTTGTTTCCTGTCCTTTATCACAATTTGAAAAGTATTTGTTATTGCTATCCCAACTTTATCCAGGTGGCTCTGGATTTCTGTTGTAAAATCTTTTCTTCGATGAGGGACCATTTTTCTAGTTGTTGTAAAGTGACATGTTCTACGTCAGCTAGTTGATCATCATAATTTTGTGCCATTTTTGCTTGGACACTCTTCAGTTGTGCTCTAGCAGTGTTAATTTTTTCTGTGACCCCTTTGTATTCTTCATTGTTCAGTTTCTTGAAAGCTGGTCTGAGTTCTTTCAGTCTTTGCCAAACCATTCTCATTTTGCTACTGTTGGTTTGGTTCCTCCACCCCTCTGCAACTATGGTTAGAAAATTTGAGTGCTCTGCCCATACATTGAAAAACTTGAAGGAGACTTTGATGTTCGGATTATCTAACTTCATGGATAAAATCATGGGGGAATGATCTGAGATATGGGGTTGTTTAAAGTCCACTACTAGATGCCCAAATTGAGCCATCCAATCTGCATTTCCCATAGCTCTATCAAGTCTACTGCAGATTCTATTACCTCCCTTCTGCTTATTGGTCCATGTATAGTACTCTCCTCTCCAAGACACCTCCGTCAACGTGAGTTTCTGTACACATTCCTGGAAATCATGCACCTCAGAATTAGAAACAGTGCACACTTTGTAGTCTTCGAGCACATAGATCGCATTAAAATCCCCCCACAATAACCTGGGGGTGGTCATTTGCTGAGAGATTATATTTAGCTGTGCCCATAGTCCTTTCCTTTGCTCTATAGTGTTATAAGCATAGACAATAGTCATACAACAAGTAAAACCTGTATGTCTACACAGTAGTTTGACATGTATAAGTTGAGCTGATCTTTCCATTAACGTCACCTGGTAAGAAGTTTCATCCCACATTAACCATACCCTGCCATTGTGAGCATGGTCATAGTTAGTTATACTACTCCATGTGGGAGCCACTTTACTCAAGATTTTTTTCTCGCTTTACTCTCTTTACCCTTGTTTCCACTATTCCCGCTAACTTGATTCTTTGTTCTTCGTAGCAAAGTCTCAATTCCTTCTGCTTATAGACTTTGTTGAGCCCCCTAATGTTCCACACGAGCAAACTCATTGGGATATTTGAAATCCTCCCCCTTCACCTGAGGGAAGAAAATTAGCAGTCACATGGTCACTCTCCACTTCGTGTTTCCCAGTAGCTCTGGCAGGCTGTTGTGCTGCACTAATTCCTTGTTGTGCAGGTGAGGTAGTTGACTGCTGAGCTTGTTGGTCACTTTGGTGTAGAATTGGTCTCTTATCTACCCTTGGTTGATCCAATGGAGTATTAATTTGCTCTTTATCATGTAGTCGTGCTGGTTTAAGAGGAACTTGTTTTTCAGCTTGCTGTTCTTAGCGTACTGAACCGCCTTCAAATTGTCTTGGATTTGGTGCCTTTTCCCCCAGCTGCTCCTGTTGAGGACCCTCAGATACTTTTGATATCCAAACTTGTTCAGGTTGCTGTTGACCTCTTCTCCGTCGTCTGGGCCTTGGTTGAGGTGGTTTTGGGTGTTCTTCTGGGGGGCATTGATGTCCTAGTTGTAGACATCTATCACAAAAAGTAGGCCTCCAATCATAGAGAACCTGCTGCTCAAATATCTCACCAGATGGGTCTAATACGTTAATTGACTCCGAAAGAGGTTTGGTGATATTAACTTCCACTAGTATTCTAGCAAATGATATCCTTGTCCTCTTTAAGGTACATTCATCTGTAAATAGTGGCACACCCAGGATACTTGCAATTTTTCCCAAGGAATCTGTACTCCAATAGCTCACCGGTAACTTAGGAAATTTAATCCATAGTGGGATCTCATTTAAGAATTCTTCATTGATATCAAAGTGAGGATTCCACATCTTGAGGATAATTGGTTTGTTGTTAATAGAATAAGGACCAGCAACCAAAATTTTATTCAAGTCATCCATATCTTGAAATTTTGCCACAAAATATCCTGCCTCATGAAGATACAAATCCGGTACTGCCACTATGCGGCCAATTCTGAGCAATATACCTACACATTTGTTTGTATCCTGGGTTCTCCCCAACTACATACACAACTAATGAACATTTCCATTTTTGTGCTTCGACTTCCACCTCATGTTTATCCAATTTAGCCACAATTTTCCCATCAATTACATCAGGGGCAACATAATTCAACGCCTGTCCATTTTGTGGCACTCGATTACCCGAAAATAGGTTTGCCCAAGGCGCAGCAGGTAAAGTAATAGGGTCTACCTGAGGGTGTGTTCTATGTGCCGCCTCTATCCCCGCTGGGGTCACCGCCACATTTGCATCGATTGGGATCACAATTGGTACCGGCACAGCACTTGCACTAGCACCCTCCATTGTCGGTACCCCTTTTGAGATTTGATTCGACCCATTAGTCTTTTGGGATTCATTTGTTAGTTGCAACCTCTTTGCCACTCCTCGCGATGAATCTAGTTGTGATTTCCCTTTTCTCGGTCCAGTTGTCACACCATTTGGCTCTACAGGTGTAACAATCTCTTGTTTAATCACTGGTGCTGGGGTGTAATTGTACTGTCTTGAGCAGATTGAGCTACCAATAGTGATGATCGGTACTTTCCGTGGCCTTCCTCGCTTACCTTTGCCTCCTCCCGCCATGATTCCACCGGTCGGCGTAAGTTAGCGTCACCTACGCCGAGAGCATGAGAGAGAGTAGCGTTATTTTTATTTAAATATGCCAACTATTATTATTAGCTTTCTTGCATATTAAGCAAGCACGTTATTTTAGTTTTATTTAATTATAAAATTTTACTAGACAAAAATTTCCCATTTTTAGTTTGTTTATTTATTCTTTTTCTTTAAAATTATTCTCAATTTACTTATTTAGATAAGATGTTATTTGTGTAGGATTTTTTAAGAAGTCATTTAATTATAATGAGAAATTCTTATAATTAAATGACTTCTTAAGAAAACCTTATTAAATATTATAACGAGAAATTCTTATTTGATGCAATATTATTTAATTAAATGACTTATTAAGAAATCCTACACAAATTGCATTTTATTAGAATAAGTAAATTGAAAATAATTTTAAAGCAGAAGAATAAATAAGAAAATTAAAAATGAGAAAATTTTGTATAATAAAATCTTATAATTAAATAAAACTAAAATAACGTGCTTGCTTAATGTGCAAGAAAGATAATAATAATAATAGTTGGCATATTTTATTATGTAATTTGCGTTATTAATAATTTTTTATAATTATTTAACTATTAACTTATAATATTTAAATTCACCTTTTTACTGTCATATATATTATAAAAATCCTGCACTTATACTCTCTATGGGGGATATCCGTAACTAAAAAAATTATAAATAACACAAATTACTTAATAAAATATGCCAACTATTATTAGCTTTCTTGTACATTAAGCAAGCACATTATTTTAGTTTTATTTAATTATACAAAATTTTCTCATTTTTAATTTGCTTATTTATTCTTCTGCTTTAAAATTATTTTCAATTTACTTATTCTAATAAAATGTCACTAGTGTAGGATTTATTAATAAGTTATTTAATTAAATAATATTTTATCAAATAAGAATTTCTCATTATAATAGTTAATAAGGTTTTCTTAAGAAGTCATTTAATTATAAGAGTTTCTCATTATAATTAAATGACTTCTTAAAAAATCCTACACAAATAACATCTTATCGAAATAAGTAAATTGAAAATAATTTTAAAGAAGAAGAATAAATAAACTAACTAAAAATGAGAAATTTTTGTATAGTAAAATTATATAATTAAATAAAACTAAAATAACGTGCTTTCTTAATATGCAAGAAAGCTAATAATAATAGTTGGCATATTTTATTAATTAATTTGCCTTATTTATGATTTTAATTTATTTTTTAATAATTATATTTTAATATGTTTAGTTGCGGATATCTCCTAAAGAGTATAAGTGCGGGATTTTTATAATATTTATGACAGTAAAATGGTGAATTTAAATATTATAAGTTAATAGTTAAATAACATCTTGAGAACTACTTTATATGTAATTAAATTACATAATTACTACTTTATATATGTAATTAAAAAGTGGATACAAACTAAAAATGAGAAAAAGGCTAATTAAATAAAATATTAAATAACCCTTGGAAATAAATAAAATAGTTGCATATATGGTGGGTGAAGTTGCAAAGTTGCATAACGCAGCAAAATATTTTTAATTTTTTTTTTTTAAAGCTCGGTTAACGAATGTTAACGGGGAATGTTAACTCACTTTTATATAACGCAGAAAAAAAGTGCGTTAAGGGTAGTTTGATAGTAATTTTTTTCTTGGAGTATTTTGGTTCATTGAATTTTTATTGGGTCATTTAGGTTCCGGACTCCGAAACATTTCACTACTTTCTCGGGTTGGTGGCCCCCTTACCATTTAGGCCATTCTTTCACCTTACAATCCTCATCCTATTCTGCCAAATGATCATACACAATGGCCCCATTTATTTGTATTGAAATTAACACATGTGAATACAAATTGACTGATTAAGATGTTTTTTTAAAAACTTTGAACACTGTATGATTAAAATTGTTTATTTTTCAACATCTGAATGTGCATAATATATTTACTTGTAAACATAATAAATACTCCATATAATTAAAAAATAATTAAATATTGAAAAAATAAAAGTTTAAAAAAATAAAATCATTTATTTTGATAAAAAATAATGAAAAATTAATATTTGCTAGTGATGGTTTGTAATTGTAGTGGTGATGATTGATGCTTGTGACTAGTAATTATGGTAGTGATAGTTGTAATAGTAGAGGTGGTTGGTGTAGTAGTGACTGGTGCGATAGTCGCAATTGATAGTGGTGGTAGTGGTGGTTGTGATGATGGAGTTGGTCGATGTTAGCAATTGGCGATGCTGGTGATGATAGCTGAAGAATGTGTGGTTGTTGACGATGGTATTGGTGGTAGTTGGTGGCAGTACTAATTGTGATGGTGGATGTGGTTGGTAGTAGGGATTGGTCGAAGCGGTGACGGCGGTGGTGGTGACAGTATGTATAATTATAATGATGGAGATAGTAGGTATGGTAGCAACTGACAATAGTGGTCGACAATAATGGTGATTGCCAGTGGTAGTTTTGATGGCAGAGTGCCAGTGGTAGTTTTGATGGCAGAGGTGGTTGGTGGTGGTGACTGGCAAGGGTGGAGCCACCTTAGGCAAAGGGTGGTCCCGTGCACACCTTCGTGCGAAAAATTACGTGGTGTATATAGGTTAAGTGTTAGCTATTATGAATATATATTTAATTTTGTACACACATAACACAAGTGAGAAGAAAATTTGCATATCCTTTGCCAAATTCCTAAACTCCGCCGCTGGTGACTGATGGTTGGCGACAGTGGTGGTGATTGACAATGGTGATGGTAGTTGCGATGACAGTGTGGTTAGTGGGGGTGGTTGGTGGTTGTGGACAGAGTGGTGATGAAAATTATCCTTACGAAATACCTCTTAATGATATATTAAGACTTTGTCCAAGATCTTAATGATTAAAACCTATTCGAACTAAATAAGTACTTAAATCTTAATGTAAACAAATGTACTTAATGACCTAAGTTCTAACCATTCAAATCCAAGCCTCCATTAAGTGCAAACAAATTAGCCCTATATCTTTTTCACACAACACAAATTCAGAATTCAAATGATGGATTTGACTCGATACACACGCTATTTTGATGAACCTGCAAACTTATAATTGTATTTGTCACTTTTGCATGACCTTTCTCGGGAGCCAAAGGTAGGGTTGACGGTATGAGTTCAATAAAATTTGATAGTTTTAATTTAAATTTTGTGCTTGTCTTATAAAAATTCATTTAATAGGTACAAATTGAAAAACCAACAATAAAAAAATGTGTTAGAATCAAAACTCATAAATTTCAAATCATGAATTAGTCTCTATCTTTTTTTTTTTTAATTTTATTTCCCCCTTTATATATTTTATAATTAACAAATGCGGAACATGTACTTTTCAACTTTCTATAGGGATAAACTTCTCTTATCAAACACGTGCTAACAAGAAACAATAATATTGAAGTTCTAAAAATCGGGAAACGAGGAGGTGTGAAGATGCGCCAGTGAGGAGGTGTGAGAGGTTGGCTATAACAGGAGTTAGGAGAGGTCGAGGTAGGCCGAAGAAGAATTGGGGGAGGTGAAGACAAAACATGACAGCGCTCCAGTTGACTGAGGACATGACCTTGGATAGGAAGGTGTGGAAGTCGAGGATTAAGGTAGATGGTTAGTAGGTAATAGAGTGCTCTCTTACTTTTAGTCGTATGTTTTAGGGTAGTCATGTAGTTTTTTTCGCTAATGTGTAATGATATATGTTACTGCATTTTTGTACTTTTTCTATTTTTGCCGTCCCTTTTCCTTTTCTTAAGTTTCTGCATCGGTTATATTTATTTTTGGCGAGGTCTATCGGAAACGGCCTCCTCATTCCAAAAAAGATAGAGGTAAGGTACAGTACATCTTTACCTGCATGAGGGATTCTGTTGAGTATGTTGTTGTTGTATATTAGGAGCCTCATTTTCCCACCTTAGTATAATTGAAGCAGTGGTAGTCCAGGAGTGGCTCTAACGCCATTTCAAGTTTTCACATGTGATATACCAAACTTCCACTGCTACTTTACTTCTTCTTGTAATTAAGAGCTGTTTTTTCACAATAACATTCACTTTTCTTAAAAACAAACGCCATTTTGTTATTTACAGACTTTTTTAGGTGGTGCTATTCATGATAAATCTTAAAAAGAAAATTTCAAAATTTATTCTTTTGAATGGATAGTGTAAACATTGATAGTGTAAATAATTTCCATTATCAGTGTAATTTTATCTGTTCCAGCACGTCGTTTGTTTGGTTACATGTAATTATTTTTTAAATGACCTAATAATATAAAAATTCTTTTATATTGTCCGTATATATAAATTAAAGTCCTTTTGGATATATTTAGCTTTGTGCCATTTTTTTCTTAAAATGAATTAAGTTAAAATTGCCTTGAGCCACTTTTCTAAAATACCTTTTGAAAAGAAAACAAGCAAAACTTCTAACAACTATAAACAACTATTTTCCTCCAGCAATTTTCAAAAACTTTTCCCAAAAATTACCGACAGGCTTAAATGATGTGTCTAAGAGTTTGTTGTAAAATAGAATAGATATTTGAACATATGAATTAGGCATTGCACCATATATATACTTGTCGGGCACAAAAGTATTTGGTAAGATTTTATTTGGAATTGGATCAAATTAGAATATATATTTAAACTACTAGGAGTTAAGAGTGAGGTATTTGTGGGGTTCAAATTCAACATACATATATAACAAGTGTCAGCCCAAGTACGATTTCATGCTCAAGTTAGTAACGAAAACTCGAGGGATATATCAATTCAATAGATGGTGATGTGAACATCAATATATGTTTTCTTTTGTTGGAATAAAAATAATTGCTTTATCATCATGCAGTGGGGAAAATTCGTAGGATGCAACTGTACGAATTTCGTGATGACACGTGTCATCAAGGATGAATCAGATCTGAGTCGGCATGCAGTGCCCTCGGAGGTATTCGCATTGTCCCGGAACCTCGTTAAAGTCCTTGTCCCAGAGGATTCGTAGTGTAAGAGATTCCGTTTAAAAAGCCAACGGTCAACCGTTACACAAAGACTTTGAGCCTTCCACGGAGCATTAATAAGCGTTATTATCACCTTTTATTGCCCATCATTACCTCAGCATTAATTTGTAATATTAATAGGGGAATAATTCATGTAATGTGTTGTCACACCCCAACCTCGGTGAGGCGTGATTGGCACCTGGCACCTTACTGGGCCGAGCGAACCAAACTGTAGCTTGCATCATCTATGTCTCCAATGGAAAAATAAGGCCAAGAAGGCCAACTATGAATATAATATCATGCATACGTATATGTACAATGGTAGACGCGACGTCAACATATTCACTAACAAAACATAACCGAGTTGTACAGGAACACGTACGCAAAAGCCTCATGAACGACCGAAGTGCATAAGCTGGGACAGGGCCCCCGACATACCCTTAACACAAATACACATAAACAACCCAGACTCGGCAATACTCAGGGAAGAAGTGGAGCCCGCCAATCAAAATTGGTAACTGAAAGCAGCCTACTGGGGTAGAGCCTCGTCCCGTCTGTCTGCACCTGCGGGCATGAACGCAGCGTCCATAAGAAAGGACGTCAGTACGAATAATGTACCAAGTATGTAAGGCCGAAATGTAATATAATAAATATATACTGCAAGAAGAAGGATAAGAGTCAACCTGGCACTTCTAACTTACCAATGAGAATCTAGTACGCATGTCTCTTCATACCCTCATCTCTTTAACTATATCTATGTTGATACTGTGTCTCTAACTTACTTATCGTCTCCGGTGCTAATCGCCCAACCGATCGATGGTAATCGCTCGAACCGGCCGTAGCACGGTAGTAACTGCCCGTCCGATTATCGCCCGACGATAAAGTGCAACTGCCCGACTGGCCATAGGTCGGTGGTAATAACTGCCCAACTAGCCGTAGCATGATGGTAAATACATAGGCCCTAACCGGTCGTCAACCGCCCGGTAACACACATATTTGCCAACCGCCGTAGGCGGTGGTAACATCTACCCGACTGGTCGTAGACCAGTGGTAATTATAATCGACAGCACAACCAAACTTCTACAAGTAATCTCTATGCACTTCTCATAGTCATCACTTAACCCGTAGTGTCTACATAATCTCATAAGACTTATAAGCACAGCTGTGCCATTAATACTTCTTCCCGCTTGACTAGACAATAACTAAATCCTAAGATACAACATAAACCTCCCTTCGAACATTAACTACCTCATTAGGGATCCTCTAATAGCACTCTATTCATGTCCTATAAAGCATTCCTTAAGAACCTGTTTCTAAACTCGTTGGATTATTATTAGGGAACTATCATCATGAACACGTCTCACCTTGAAGGAACAAAACCATAAGGTGAGATCAACATCAATGAATAACATCAATGGCCATGAAATAAGTTCAATGATATAACAGGAACATCGGGAACTGTAAGCTGTAAGCTTTGGTATTTTTAGAAATAGGGTTATTGAAGATATCATGTATAGGTTCACAACAAAGGAATCATGCCTTAAGAAAGAAAGGTTTAGCCTTAACATACCCGGAAGCTTACTTTCCGACTTTCCAACCTACCTTTTGGCTTGCAATCTACTTAAGATCTTTCATAGTCTCGTAATCTACATATAAAACCATTCATACTATTGTTAGGCTCACCATCATACACTTGTCTTAAGCCTTCAATTTAAATCCCTTTAAAATCTGCCGAAATTCGGGCAACATCTCCCCTGTTAATATGCCTAGCCCGAAATCACAATACCACAACCAACAATAACAGCAACAGTACCAGCATCAACAACACCATTATCCATACCAATGTATTCCATAAAACATCCCACACGATGTTTTCCAAATTTCTCAACTAACAAATTCATTATACGATCATTTTAATAGCGTTTCCTCCGTAAATAAGCTTAATTCGATATTACTAAGGAAAGATTCATACCTTTCACCCGCTAGAACTGCAATACCTTTAATTATCACCTTGAATCCAAGCCAAGTTTCACCGCAATACGATATTATAATCACAACTATACGTTGTTCGGACCTAAATCCAGAGATTTCACTTAATTCGAGGTAAAATTTAGTGGACGGAAGTTAGGGGAACTCTCCAGAATATTTGGGAACTTTTAGGGGGTATTTGGTCTGAAAATAAAGGGGTAAACCCCCTTTTATACTTGGCTAGATTCGGTTAGCACCGACTCAAAAATTGCTCAGCGCAATCGTGCTGCCTTGTGGCGCTTTCGCGCTGAGTTGCTGGGTTCTCCTCTGGGCGTTCGCGCCACCTTCTGGCGCGTTCGCGCAGGGTTAATTCCCTGCTCTGACAGCCCATCTTAAAATGCTCATAATTCTATATTCGACTCCGGATCGACGCGCGGTTTGTTGTGCTGGAAACTACACTTTAGGCTTTTGCTTTGCTTCAAAACTTCACATATACTAAAGGATATTCTTTCCCCAAGTTGGGCCAAAATTGCCCTTCATATTTTCTCCAACGTTCCAACAAACCTAATTTCCTTGATTCACTTGCCCTCCAATCCTTCCATAGCTTATTATATAAGCTTAAACTCTCAGAGCCATAAGATAAACACATATAATCTCACATACCTCCTGAAAGGTAGCTCGAATCTCAACATGCGAAACTACAGGGTGTAACATGTGTACTCCTTAGTTCAGGTATAAATAAGGATTCCCATTTCATTGTAAGATATCTGAAAATCCATACAAGACACACTTGGTACTTACATTATTTTTAGTTTCTTGTTATGATTCAGCTTATCAAGATTACTTACATTATTTTCAGTTTCTTGTTACGATTCAACATATCAAGATTACAACTGTTAGCTTGGCCAGAGACTCTAGCTTAAAGTTTCTCCAAGGCTTAGACTATTTCAACTCCATGCATTTGATTACATTTCGTTTATATCCACGTGTCCCTGACCACGTATACAAGTTCAACTGTATCGATTTACGGGTAAACAGTTTAGCGCCCACTGTGGGGCCGGAGCAGTATGGTATCATTGTGACCCTATCTTTTAAACTAATCCTTTTGAACTCCGTTTCTCTTTAGCATCTTCTTTAGGTATATCAGGAGTCAACAACAACCAAACTACTAGAAATGAAGCTAACAACAAGAGGATTGGCCCGAATGGCCTTCCCATTTGTGACCCTGCAGCAGTTGATCCATTGACCCAGAACACGGACGGCGTAGCCTCGGGAAGTGGTCGGACCCAGCAATCCGTAGGAGATCCAATTTCAACTGACAAAATCCTCGAGGAGGCGATGCAGATCATGAGGGCTCAACAACATGCAATGAGGGAAACGATGAGGCAATCATCACCGCACTTTCATCCAACCCTGTCATAGGGACTGGAATTCCTGGAGAAATTCCTTTGGCGCTAAATAATGAAAACAACGTGCTCGACGGCGGCCAAACTAAGCTGAGAAAGGGGACGCTTTAAGAAGCGAGTCTGCCCCAGAAAATCCTTTACGGGCGCAGGTCTTGCGGTTCATGACGAACATCACTAAAAAGATGGATAAGACCGCCAAAGAGGCCGAGAAGAATGCTAAGGAGTTCTGGAGCTAATACCGATGTGAAAAAGTATATACAGTTGGCGTATAAACCTGAGGCCGCTCAGGAGCTAATCCCGAAAAGATTCAAGATGCCAAACATACCAAATTATGACGAGAAGACGGACCCACACAAGCATATAATGGTATACACTATGGCGGTTAAGGGAAATGATCTAAAGGAATAAAAAATAAAGTCAGTTCTGACTAATAAATTTGGCGAGACGCTGACTAAGGTGCCTTAACCTGGTATTCTCTTTTACTGGAACACTCAATTGGTTTGTTTGGCATGCTAGCCGACATGTTTATCAAGGCGCACGCGGGAGCCCGAAAAATGAAGACGAGAAAGGTGGACGTCTAACGTCATGGGAGGGCTCAGGAGTTGCTTAGGAACTTCGTCACCCGGTTCCACAAGGAGCGGATGCTGTTGCCGGAAGCCCTGGATGAATAGGCTACCGAAGCTTTTACCAAGGGTCTAAATCCTCTAAGTTTGGATGCCTTGCGCAAACTCAAGAAGAATCTTTTGGAATTCGAGGCTAGAACCTGGAAAGATGTGCATAATAGTTGAGGCGGGTGAAAACGACGAGACTCCAGAGAAACCCAGGAAGATGGAGGAGGGTG
>NC_081346.1:34377894-34437899 GCF_029784015.1 Lycium ferocissimum
TCTATATTCATGAATAGCCATATGAGATAAAGATAAGAGATACGTTATGAGCACACTGATGATGATGATGAACTTAAGTCTAAAAATTCTAGAGTTCATAATATGATGTTAACAACGATCCATTGATATTTTTTATTGTATACACTCACCTTATATGTTAATTCCTTCAAGGTGAGGCAGAATGCTTATAAATGCTCCATAATGGAATCGGGGGTTTACGACCTTATGTCACCCCGATAAAGTATAGTTGTCTTTGAGTTTCTATGCATGCATTATGATGAGTACATGATGATGATATTACACCACGCCTATAGGGCCGGGCAGACACCGCTAAGGCGGGCAGCGTATACACCATGTCTAGACGGCATGGGCAGACACCACAAGTGGGCGGCATGAGATGGTACCCCGGACGCGGGAGGCTTGGTCGCGGGCTAATGATTATCACACCGTACCTGTAAGGTCGGGCAGTTTATACATATATGCATACATGATATGATGATGATTATGAAGTAAGCCAGCATGCATCATTTCTTTTATAATTGACAATCAGTTATAGGTTGCTCCTCATTTGATGCTTCCTTATTTCATTTGTTATACCCCGCGTTTTCAGAGCATGAGTTTGACATGTACCTCATCGTAGTAATGGGATGTTTTGAAAGGCACAAGCCATGGAGAGTACGTAACAACGAAGAAAAAGGGTGAATTACGATCTCGTAAGTCGTAATCGGGAAAGAATATTTTGAAACACCGGAACATGGCCATTACTAGTGTAATAAGTGATAAATATCATGTATGGAGAATTTCGGAATATTTCGGGATTGAGCAAATTGAAGAAAATAAGTTCGACGAAAATTTGAGAAACGCGGGACGGATTTTAGTCAACTTTGGAGGCGCATATCTTACAGTATATGTGGATTTTTAAGGTGTTTCAAAATCCTAAAATGAAGTTCGTCGAGTCTAGTTTGTAATGCAACAAACCGTTCATTTATAGGACATCGGAGTAGAGAATTATAGACGTTACAAACCGAACTCGTCGACGCAGAAACAAAGCATTCTGCGGTACCGCTACGATGCCGCTACAAGCACCGCTACGATCGTAGCTACGAAGAAACCGACTTTAGCATTCCGTTTTAAGGGACAAAAATCTCATTTTTTTCAGCACAAAAGTTCCCAATATTTCCAGAAAATTCAGCTATAAAAAGGGCCTCTCATGCCACCTAAAATTGAGGATTTTGAGTGAAATTTCAAGCTACGAAGTACTAATCGAAGCTCGGGCAACGCATAGTCACGAATATAATTTCATTTGGAGTTAGAGGAGCATGGGAACAAGAAAATGTTGAAGAACTAAGTGAAGAAGGTAAGTTTTAATCCTCTTTTCATATGTTATGGATGGTCTATGTGTGTTGTGGAGTGTAGAAATGAATGAAAGTCATGAAATTGGGATGTGGGTGTTGTGGCCGAATGGTGGTTGTTTTGTAGAACATAGTGGATAAATTCTATTTAGTATTTTTGGTTGTTGTTGCATGGATTCTATGATGAAAATGATGGTTTAATGATTCAAATTGAAGTTGTAATCGTTTGTAGGTTGTTGGAGAAGGTAATATGATTTTATTATAGTTTCTTGTATTATTGAGGTTAATGTTGTTAATGTGTAGATTGTTGGTGTAGTTCATGAATTTGGAAGAAAGAAATGTGTTGTTGTTGTTCATATGGAAATTGGAAGGTTTCGGGTGAGGTGGTAAGTTGGTTGGGCCATTTGAATATTATGTGGATTGTTTGGAGTGTTCGTAAATCTCGCTTGAATGATTTCGATTAGTACTTGAATGTGCGAGCATTGATATTGGCTTGATTGTATGTAGTTGAATTGAATGTAAATGAAAGGTTGTCGAACTATGTAGAAAAGAGTTATTGACGTTAGAATGCACTTTGAATTAGTTGTCGATGTTGTTAGTATGGTTGTTGGTATTGTTGTTGAAGATTTGGCGAGTTGAATTCTCGGGGTTGTTGAATTTATAGGGGAGATGCTGCCCAAATTTCTGTAAATGAAATGCTAACTTAGAATTGGATTCCTAAGTGTCAATGACTAATGTTTGGTGCCAATGATGTTATTGTAGATTTTGAGAAGCCGAGACGTAGGTTTTGACTAACGTAGGAAGCGGACAAGGTATGTAAAGTTAACCTTTCTTTCTTTTGGCATGCCTTAGTTGTAAATACGCTATGACACGAGCCTCGAGGAAATTCTATTCTTGCGATCCGAGTATGCCTACGGTTCTTATTTGCATTTTATCTTTGACATTCGTAATGTGATGGAATAATGGCCTTTATGTCTTTGGAATGATTGGTTTTCAAATGTTGCATAAAAAGTTTTGTTCTTAAAAAGTTCTACGTCGGAAAAAGGGCCGTAACTTTCGTAGACGAACCGGATCGCCTCGATATGTTCGTAGGAGGTTTTATAGCATATGATGACTATGTCTTTCATAGGCGGGCCCGGATTGGGTGAACGCTCGTCCGTAGGTCCCGCGACTCTCCTTTGTATAGTTCTAACGACCTTTGAAATAACTTAATGTGGCTATGATTCCGACCCCCGAGTATGATTACTTATTTATCTGTCGAGTTTGAAATGAGGATTTTTATGCATATGATTTTGATACGTAACCATAATTTCTAAAGTTCTATTTAATATGTTCCCGAGTGACATTCGGGGGAAAACTTGATTTGACTATTCTCTTGATTTTAAATAATGATTCGTTTTGACTATTCAATGGAGTTTTTGAAAGTGATTTAAACTACATATAGTCTCCCACGACTCTGCTCGTGCATGTAGTTGTTATATCTTTCACCGAGTCCCGGGCCGGTTACGTTGTCGTGCGCACTATGTAATATTCCGGAGTATGATGTGTCCGGTTCGCCGAGCCCCTCCGCCATAGGGCCGGGTACCGTGTATATCTGGTGTTATGATGTGTCCGGTTCGCCGGGCCTCCGCTATCGGTCCGGGTACCGTGTATATTTGATGTGTTATGCGATATGTCGGGTTTCGGAGATATGAAATCTTCTGGAGTATGATGTGTTATGGCGCCAATGACGGGCGGGCGACCATATTCTAAGAGCCCCTGCATGATTTGTGTTTTAAAAGTAAGCATTTTGATATTCTGGATTTTGCACTTATTTGCTGCACTTCTTATTCTGATTATGATCCTATTTACTGCTTTCCATGCTTTGCATACTCAGTACATATCCCGTACTGACCCCCTTTCTTCGGGGGTCGCGCGTTTCATGCCGCGCAGGTACAGATACTTATTTGGACGATCCACCAGCTTAGGATTCCTGTTCAGCCGTCTTGGAGTGCTCCCTTGTTCTGGAGCCTATGTTTTGGTATTGACTCTTCCGATGCATATGTATATGTCTGTTCATGGGTACGGCGGGGCCCTGTCCCGTCATATGATTTTGTTATTACTCGTAGAGGTCTGTAGACATATGTGTGGGTTGTGGGTAATCACTGTTCAGTTGTGTCTGTGTGATTCGTGATTTGGACGTCCCCCCTGTATTTTGATAGCCTTACCGGCTTATGTGTGATATTATCTGCTGCATTTGTGACAGCGATATGTGTATATATTTGTGACAGCTTTGGGGGCGACGTTTCACTTTTCTGTATGTATAAGATCTGGTTATGCCAGCTATGACCTGATGTCTGACCTTTGTATATGTACAGTCTGTTTGTACGTTGATTATGGTTAACAGGTGCGTATGGGTGCCCAGCTCGGGCACTAGTCACGGCTGCGGGGTTGGGTCGTGACAAAAGTGGTATCGAGCGGTTCGTCCTCGGATTGTCTACGGACCGTGTCCCGGCGCAGTCTTGTTTATGGTGTGAAGCCGGCCACACTTATAAACGGAGGAGGCGGGGCATTTAGGAATCGGTGACCCTTTTTCCGTCTTAGATCGTGCGATAGAGCCAAGTCATAGGAAATGAAATTCCTCGTACTAACTTTTGATTTCGAGCGAGGAGAACGACATTGACAGAAGAAAGCGATTGACGATATTGGAAGTTACAAAGCACGCAGGTAAGCAAAGGCACGAAAGGTATATGTTGAATAAGGCATCGAAATGTAAAGTTGAAAACTGAAAGGGAAAGTAAACAGGAAAGTGCAACAGGTGCAGTTCGCGTTGGACATACAAGGTAAGTCCACCGTTTTCATACCGTTGCCGATCGGGAGCCCCGTGTGGCCGTTTGATTTGATATATATATATATATATATATATATATATATATATATATATATATATATATATATGTTATATATGTTGTGAGGCATTGTTGGTATTTCCTGCGTACAGGTTTTGAGATAGTAAGAAATATAGAGGAAACTCTGCCGAAATTTTTCCAGGAAATAAAAAGAGAATAGGAGATAGGTTTGTAATATGTCTTGAAAAGGTTGTGTCAACAGTAATGATAAGATTTGACTAAGTTGTCAGTACGGCTGATCTTGAAAAATAAGTTAACTACTGAATTGGCGGTAATGGTAATTAGGAGGTCGATATCGACATGGTAAAAAGAATTTGAAAAGGGTCTGTGATATTAGAGGATGAGTTAGAAGAGGCTGGCAAATCTTGATAGAGTGCTACATTAAGGTACCAACTGAATTGATAAGCAGGGATAAATTACGACGAGTTTATAATTAGAAGGAATAATAGTGTGATTGAGACAAGAGTACAGAGGAAAAAAAGAATTGTGACGAATATGAATGTACCGATAAGACAGCTTGTGAGATATTAAGGTTAAGAAGTGTTATTCTATGAGATTGATTACGAACAGGATATTATGTGAATATAATAAGGATTGTTACGAAAATGAGCAAAGCCTAGCGAGGAAGTGACTAAAAGATATGACGTGATCTATGTGACTAAAGTATAAAGGTGAGCTATTGATTAAAAAAAAGGAGAAAAAGAGGGAGGTTATGAAGTTCTTCTATAGGGAAAGTTCAGAATAGAGATCATGAGATAATGGAAACGATATCGAGCACAAAAAAAGAAGGAGTTAATTGGAAGAAGGAAAAGAAAAGCGGGCGAGATAACAGTGCAGTAATAGATTATGACACGTGTAGCCGAGAACACGAGTAATATCAGTGACGGAACTGTGAAAGGCCAAATCATAGAAAGATGAATAACGAGGTAGAATGAGTGCTAGGAAATGACTGGTATGATAAGAACAAATAGGGATGAACAGAATATGATTTGAAAACAAGAAAGGGATTATGTAGGAATAGTATTTTCCGAAGAATGAAGAGGTATTATAAAATTCCTCGTGCGCAGGAAGGAAGAATGGATATAGACTGGAGAGATATGGTAAGGGGATACCAAAGGAAGCACCCAAGATAGACGTAATTAAATGAGTACGAACATGGAACGAAAAGGGGATACATAGTTATGAATTTAAAGGTGTAGTACGACGACATGGTGATAAGTTAAGGCTATTAGTGAGACGAACTTGGTATGTTTTTGAGTGAGTTAGAAGCCTGTGTTAGTTACACAGTAAGGGTAGAAAGGCATAAAGCATAAAGGGGTGCTGCGTGCAGACGACTTCACCTTGAAAATAATGAAATTTTTAAGCGACAAAGACGATGGGCTTAAGGAACAGATGGTATAGGTTGAGGCAAAGATACTATCCCAAGAGAACTGTAGACACTTACCGTTGGAATATGAATGCCGCCTAATTGAGAATTTGGAATGCCTGCAAGTATTAAAGAACTATTGATTGAAGTACGAGACCGTTTCTAACTCGGCGGGAGATGTGTTATGAGAATGCTTTGAAGCCTGTCAAGACTTCAACTTACTCCAGATTATGTGCTGAAGGTCATGCGACGAGGTTGACGCGGTCATATTAGCATTAGAACGTCGCATTTCATCAGAGTCCCAGAGTTAAGCGTGCTGGAGTGGGAGTTATTTTAGGATGGGTGACCCCCTGGGAAGTTTTCTAAAAGTCTTGCAACTTCAGACGTAAGAAGCAAATGAGAAGCTAGGTTAATCTAAGGAAATATTAGAGTCTGTGGAGTGGGCAGAAACCTTAAGAGGTCGTGTAGAACGAGGCAGGCTGAACCAGTGAAAAAGAAGGAAGGTGCGTTACAGCTTTAGAATTAGGGTGAGTTTGAGTAGCGTATGGGAATATTTTGTAAACGAGATGCTAGTAACCATGTATATGTAGAAGTGTGTCTGTGATATCCCGTACATGGCCATATCAGCGGATGTATGTATTCCGGTAATCAACGTGGCGGTATATGGAAGGCATTAATCGGACAGAGTAACGAAGTTCAAGTGAGAAGAGAATAAAAGGCACGAATGTTATAGGGCAAGCTGATGCTGTTTTCGCTATAGGATAAGCTTGGAAAGTACTAACACAATGACATTGGGAAAAAAGGAACAAAGCGAGTAGATGAACGACAAAAGGATCAGAGAGTCGGAATAAAAATCGCCTAATTAAGATTGGAAAATGCGGACATAGGACAAAGTATAGTTGGGTAACGATAAGTACACCCCTTAAAGGGGGAAGTGGATGCGAGAGATGCAAATGTAAGATGGGGACAATCGACATTACAATACATTTGATACGGATGTTCGGGCTACAGGTAAGATTCCTTGCCGAGACAAGTTAGTAAGACCCAAAAGCCTCCAAAAGAGACGACGGGCGAATCACGACATTGTTGGATAAAAATTCGAGGGGAGACGTGCGAGAGGGACAGAGTGTGGTAGTATGGGATTATGGCATCCTCATGCCCCTGAAGGGCAAACTTACTAGCTTGGAGTTAGAGTTCAAACGATCGCTGATACAAGGAAGTCGGAAACACGTATACTTGTGTTGTAAGAGAATCGTAAAAGGGGTAAGAATTTTCGCAGCCCTATGTGTTTGAGTTGTGTTATAAGATTTGAGGCATAAAGGTTAAAGGAATAGCTGTGGCAAGAGCCCAAGAATTTAGTTTCAACTCGAATTATGAGTTGCCATAGGTGTAATTATACTGTGAAGGATAGCGAAGGGTGCAGAACCATTTCGTATAGACATAACCATTATATTCACTGGCGATAAGGTCATGTGGGTGAGCATTCGAATGTAAAGATGAATGGTGACAAGGATTCAAGGACTAATGACGCTGACCATTGAATCGCAAGTGGGTCTTAGCACGGCATTTCACCCGCAGTCTGACGCGCAAACCGAGCGTACTATTCAGACGCTAAGGAATATGTTGCGGGCCTACGTTATTGATTTTAGAGGCAGCTGAGAGGATCATTTGCCACTTGTGAGTTTGAATATAACAGTACCTACCATCCTAACATCCAAATAACCGCATGAGGTTCTGAATGGCAGAAGGTGCAGGACACCGATTGGCTGGTCCGATGTTGGCAAACTAAGTTAATTGGGCCAGATATGATTCAGCAAGTAGTTGGCAAAGTGAAACTCATTCAGGAACGATCATTAGCAACTCAAAGTCGATAGAAATCATACGTGGATAATCGACGTCGACGTTTAGGGTTCCGAGTTGGTGATTGGGTAATTAGAGTGTCGGCCATCAAGGTGTTATAAGATTCGGCGAGAAAGGAAAGCTAAGCCCGAGATACATTGGGCCTTATCGGATTGTTCGTAGGGTAGGCAAGGTTGCCTATGAATGGGACTTACCATCGATTTGGAAGCAGACATCCAGCCCTCACGTGTCAATGCTTCATAAATGTATTGGTAACCCTTTTGGAGTAATTTCCCATGGATAATGTTCAGGTAACGGAGGAATTGTCTTATGAGAAGAACCCTATAGCTATGCCTTAATCGCCAAGTGAGAACGTTGCATACTAAAGATGTGGCTTCCGTAAGAGTATTGTGGCGAAATAATAATCGGGAAGAGATGACTTGGGAAACTGAAGGGAAAATAAAGAATGAGCATCTTTACTTGTTCCCGAAGCCTATAGGTAATTTAAATCCCTCATTTGATTATATTGATTGGTGGATGAGACTATAGGTTCTCGCAATAAAAGAAACTTCCTCGAAACCTTTGTGAGACCTTATGAGGCTAGTTCAACATTCGAGGACGAATGTTCTAAAGGGGGAAGGATGTTATACCCCGTTTTCGAGCATGAGTTTGACATGTACCTCATCGTAGTAATGGGATGTTTTGAAAGGCACAAGCCATGGAGAGTACGTAACAACGAAGAAAAAAGGTGAGTTACGATCTCGTAAGTCGTAATCGGGAAAGAATATTTTGAAACACGGGAACATGGACATTATTAGTGTAATAAGTGATAAATATCATGTATGGAGAATTTGGAAATATTTCGGGATTGAGCAAATTGAAGAAAATAAGTTCGACGAAAATTTGAGAAACGCGGGACGGATTTTAGTCAACTTTGGAGGCGCATATCTCATAGTATATGTAGAGTTTTAAGGTGTTTCAAAATCCTAAAATGAAGTTCGTCGAGTCTAGTTTGTAATGCAACAAACCGTTCATTGATAGGACGTCGGAGTAGAGAATTATAGACGTTACAAACGAACTGTCGACGCGAGAAACAACATTCCCGCGGCACACGCTACAAGTATATATATATATATACGATGACTAATTAAAAACCGACTTCGCATTCCGTTTTAAGGGAAAAAATCTCATTTTTTTCAGCACAAAAAGTTCCCAACATTTCCAGAAAATTCAGCCATAAAAAGGGCCTCTCATGCCACAAAAATTGAGGATTTTGAGTGAAATTTCAAGCTACGAAGTACTAATCGAAGCCCGGTTGTTAGTCACGAATATAATTTCATTTGGAGTTAGAGGAGCATGTGAACAAGAAAATGTTGAATAACTAAGTGAAGAAGGTAAGTTTTAATCCTCTTTTCATATGTTATGGATGGTTTATGTGTGTTGTGGAGTGTAGAAATGAATGAAATTCATGAAATTGGGATGTGGGTGTTGTGGCCAAATGGTGGTTGTTTTGTAGAACATAGTGGATAAATTGTATTTAGTATTTTTGGTTGTTGTTGCATGGATTCTATGATGAAAATGATGGTTTAATGATTCAAATTGAAGTTGTAATCGTTTGTAGGTTGTTGGAGAAGGTAATATGATTTTATTATAGTTTCTTGTATTATTGAGGTTAATGTTGTTAATGTGTAGATTGTTGGTGTAGTTCATGAATTTGGAAGAAAGAAATGTGTTGTTGTTGTTCATATGGAAATTGGAAGGTTTCGGGTGAGGTGGTAAGTTGGTTGGGCCATTTGAATATTATGTGGATTGTTTGGAGTGTTCGTAAATCTCGCTTGAATGATTTCGGATTAGTACTTGAATGTGCGAGCATTGATATTGGCTTGATTGTATGTAGTTGAATTGAATGTAAATGAAAGGTTGTCGAACTATGTAGAAAAGAGTTATTGACGTTAGAATGCACTTTGAATTAGTTGTCGATGTTGTTAGTATGGTTGTTGGTATTGTTGTTGAAGATTTGGCCGAGTTGAATTCTCGGGGTTGTTGAATTTATAGGGGAGATGCTGCCCAAATTTCTGTAAATGAAATGCTAACTTAAAATTGGATTCCTAAGTGTCTATGACTAATGTTTGGTGCCAATGATGTTATTGTAGATTTTGAGAAGCCGAGACGTAGGTTTTGACTAACGTAGGAAGCAGACAAGGCATGTAAAGTTAACCTTTCTTTCTTTTGGCATGCCTTAGTTGTAAATACGCTATGACACGAGCCTCGAGGAAATTCTATTCTTGCGATACGAGTATTCCTACGGTTCTTATTTGCATTTTATCTTTGACATTTGTAATGTGATGGAATAATGGCCCTTATGTCTTTGGAATGATTGGTTTTCAAATGTTGCATAAAAAGTTTTGTTCTTAAAAAGTTCTACGTCGAAAAAAGGGCCGTAACTTTCGTAGACAGAACCGGATCGCCTCGATATGTTCGTAGGAGGTTTTATAGCATATGATGACTATGTCTTTCATAGGCGGGCCCGGATTGGGTGAACGCTCATCCGTGGGTCCCGCGACTCTCCTTTGTATAGTTCTGACGACCTTTGAAAGAACTTAATGTGGCTATGATTCCGACCCCCGAGTATGATTACTTATTTATCTGTCGAGTTTGAAATGAGGATTTTTATGCATATGATTTTGATACGTAACCATAATTTCTAAAGTTCTATTTGATATGTTCCCGAGTGGCATTCGGGGGAAAACTTGATTTGACTATTCTCTTGATTTTAAATAATGATTCGTTTTGACTATTCAATGGAGTTTTTGAAAGTGATTTAAAGCGCATATAGTCTCCCACGACTCTGCTCGTGCATGTAGTTGTTATATCTTTCGCCGAGTCCCGGGCCGGTTACGTTGTCGTGCGCACTATGTGATATTCGGAGTATGATGTGTCGGTTCGCCGAGCCCCTCCGCCGTAGGGCGGGTGCCGTGTATATACGGTGTTATGATGTGTCCGGGTTCGCGAGCCTCCGTATAGGTGGGGTACCGTGTATATGTGATGTTATGCGATATGTCGGGTTTCGGAGATATGAAATCTTCGAAGTATGATGTGTTATGGCGCGATGACGGGCGGGCGACCATATTCTAAGAGCCCTACATGATTTGTGTTTTAAAAGTAAGCATTTTGATATTCGGATTTTGCACTTATTTTACTTGCACTTCTTATTCGATTATGATCTGTTTACTTGCTTTCCATGCTTTGCATACTCGGTACATATCCGTCTTGACCCCCTTTCTTCGGGAGCTGCGTTTCATGCCGCGCGGTACAGATACTTATTTGGACGATCCACCAGCTTAGGATTCCTGTTCAGCCGTCTTGGAGTGCTCCCTTGTTCTGGAGCCTATGTTTTGGTATTGACTCCTCCGATGCATATGTATATGTCTGTTCATGGGTACGGCGGGGCCCTGTCCCGTCATATGATTTTGTTATTACTCGTAGAGGTCTGTAGACATATGTGTGGGTTATGGGTAATCCTTTGTTCGGTTGTGTACGTGTGATTCGTGATTTGGACGTCCCCACAGCGTATTTTGATAGCCTTACAGGCTTATGTGTGATATTATCTGCTGCATTTGTGACAGCGATATGTGTATATATTTGTGACAGCTTTGGGGGCGACGTTCCACTTTTCTGTATGTATAAGATCTGGTTATGCCAGCTATGACCTGATGTCTGACCTTTGTATATGTACAGTCTGTTTGTACGTTGATTATGGTTAACAGGTGCGTATGGGTGCCCAGCTCGGGCACTAGTCAAGGCCTACGGGGTTGGGTCGTGACATCATTGATGTATTATTATTGTTGATGCCTTACATTCTCAGTATAATGTTCGTAATGACGTCCGTTTTCTTTGGATGACGTGTTCGTACCCACGGTAGACGAGGAGGTGATCCAGACTCGTAGGAGCTATTAACTGACTTGAGAGCACTCCATTGTTCCGGAGGTGTCATTGATTTATTCTTTTGTGTATATAAATGTTTTGGGCATGACAGGGTCCCGTCCCGTCCATATGTCTGGTACTCCAGTAGAGGCTCGTAGATACGTATGTGTGGGTAGTATGGTCTCACGTTGTCCTTATTGTATATATATTATTTTGATAGCCGAAGGGCTTATGAATATAAAGGTAATTATGTTTCCAAGTGAAAAATGGTTCTTCTATGATTATAAGCATGAGATTAATGAATGACCGCTCAATGAGTAATAGATGAGTGGTGCTCGGTGGTTAGCCCCGGGTACCCGTCATGGCCCTAGTCGGGTCGTGACAATAACTCTCACCATCATGTGGGGTTACAGTTTTGTCTCCTCGAGAGCCACCTTGCCGAAGGTGGTCGTCATTTTCTTTAGTTTGGTCAGTCGGTGCACGTTAGCCAAGCCTAGTTATCGTGCGCCGAGAGAGCCATTGAAAAATACTAGTTTGTTAAGTTTTAAAACTTACAAGGGTTTAAGTCATTTCATTTCCGGACCAAAACACACTTAAGATTTTTTCTTAATTAGAGTTTCTACTAACTTGGTCCAATGTCATGATTTGAATCCTTATAAGTTTTATATATATATATATATATATTTGGAGTATATCTCCCTTGAAAATAGCATAAGTTTTTATAAGTTTAATAAAAGAAGAGATTTTATTTATCTTATTTTTCAGCTCATTCGGGTCAACCATGCTCTATTTTGGATCCCTTTCTCAAACTTGTATTTCAATAGAATTCCTCTTGTTCATTTAGCTTTATGTGGGCCAAGGCTCAAAAACTGTTTTTGATTCCAACTCAAACCATTTTTATCTTGTACAGGATTTTAACTAGGTTCTAAAGGGTTTCAATAATACACAAGTATTTACAAAAAAACATGTTCATACAAAATCAATGTAGACATATAAAATAAGCATGTTTACACAAAATAAAGGAAATGGAAAGAAAATTTACCTTTTTCGGCCTTAGGCCTAAATCCTTTAGCAATCCTATGCTTTTCTTGTTCTTCTATGCTGTTTCTAGTTCTTTGTCCCCCGGATTCGCTTTATTTGTACCTCGCACAATGAAGAGAAAAGTAGTTAGTCAAAATGATACGCCAACCGATAGGGTGACGTTTATGAACATAAAAAAAAATAATATCCCTCAAACTCGTATCAAACTTTGAGAGCTTTGATTACGGAGGCTCAGATTTATGCTTCCGAATTTTGGCTAGAAACCAAGTCAAGTCGCAGTTGTGAATACTAGTTTGCTTGTTAGCCATACTAGTCCACATCCATACGCTCGTCAATTTCTACCTTGTGATTTTATTTATAAGCATCATCATTGCCTAAAACGAGGGATAACCTTTCCGGACAAGGCATGGCCTCAAATTAAATTTTCACCGGCCTAGTGTAGTATCTGATCAACTCAGTTGGTTTTTATATCAATTGTAGCATCAGAACATCACTAAAGTTTCAAAATGGAGAAACATTTTGGCAAAATGCAGCAGTAAGACACTCAAGTGCAAACTCTGTTCGTTAGTTTGTTTTTTTTTTGTTTTTTTTTTGTCACGACCCAACCCCGTAGGCCGTGACTAGTGCCCGAGCTGGGCACCCATAATCCAAATCGGCATACAAATAACCCTTGCATATACAAATTTCAAACGTCATATCAAAAGCGTAAATATATAGCAAATGTGTCGCACGAAGCGGCGCGAGGCTATCATAATGTACACGACATCTCAAACATATACAAACGCAAGCCGACGAGGCTGCCACGGCGAATGGGATCGCCCATAACACAAATCACACAAACACATCTGAACAGAACTATACATAACCCACATATATGTCTACAGACCTCTAAACAGAACAACGGAAACATATGACGGGACAGGACCCCGCCGTACCCCTGAATAAGCATATGCATATACAACGGAAGAATATGTACCAAAATATAGGCTCCGGACAAAGGAGCACTCCAAGATAGCTGATTGGAATCCTAAGCCGGCGGATCACCGAAATAATTGTCTGTACCTGCGGGCATGAAACGCAACCCTCGAAGAAAGGGGGTCAGTACGGAATATGTACTGAGCATGTAAAGCATGGGATACAATAAACAGGATCGTACTGAAATAAGGGGGATAGAAAAGTAGTACAGTAACCAGAAAATCATAAGACTTGCCTTTGAAACATAAATCATGTACATATGTGTATAATGTGTACGTAGTATGTAAAGTGCCATCATAAACATATGCATGTATAGCGTGTACATATAACATGCCCCGGCCCTCTAGCGAGGGACGCGGTAAATAAAATCATCATATGCATGTACATATAACGTGCCCGGCCCTACTAGTGAGGGACGCGGTGAATGAAGTCATCATATGCCATCCGGCCTCCTCCCCCATACCATCATATCATCGTATACATATAACGTGCCCCGGCCCTCTAGTGAGGGACGCGGTGAACAATGCGGTGGAATTGCACGAATACATGCATGCCTGGCCCGGACGCGGTGAAGGAAGTAGCAACAGCTCGCACGAGCAGAGTAGGGAGAAACCATATGCACATAAATCATCATCACAGACTCAATGGATAAGTGAATAGTCGACGCTCGAGAGTCAAAGCGTAAATCATGTTAAGTTCTTCCAAAAATAAAGTTGTTAGGACTATACAACTGAAAATCTCGGGAACCACGGATATGCATTGAACCAATCTGGGCCCGCCCATGAAAGTTAAAGTCATAATACGTTATAGAACTTCCTACGGACGTTTCAAAGCAATCCGGTCCTGTTTATGAAAGTTACGGACATTTTTAGACATAGAATCCATTAAGAACAAAATTCTTTTCGCAACATTTGAAATCCAATCATACAAAGGACTTAAGGACCACGGTTCGACCATATTAAGAATGCGATTATCAAGAAGTGAATAAGAATCATATACAAGCTCGGACTTTAAGAATAGAGTTACCTCGAGGCTCGTGTCATAGCCTAATTACAACTAGGACATGCCAAAAGAAAGAAAGAATAGGTTTTACATACCTCGTCCGCTCTCAAAGCTAATCCAAATTCAAACCTCGGGCTCTCCAAAATCTACACAACGTCAATGGACATCAAACATTAGCTATAGGCATTTAGACATTCAATTCCAAACTAGCACTTAATTCTACGAAATTTAAAAGATTTCCCCTGTAAATTCAACAACCCGGAGAATTCAACTCGGCCAATTCAACAACAACAACAACACCAACAACCATTCTAGCAATATCAACAATCGATTCAAAACGCATTCTAACATTAGTAGCTCTTTCTACATACTTCAACATTTCATTATATTCAATTCAACTACTCACATTCAAATCAACATTAACGCTCATACGTTCAATTACTAATCCGAACCCATTCAAACAATGTTCAAGAATACTTTAAACAATCCGCACAATATTTCAAACAATCCAAACAATATACTACTTTACCCGAAACCTTCCCAATTCAACAAGAACAACAACGACAGCTTTCTTTCTTCCGAACTCATGAACTACACCAACAATCTACGCCTTAGGAACATTATTCTTATAAATACAAGAAATTACATTAGAGTCACATTAGCTTCAAAAACAGCCCAACAACGATTTCAACTTCAACTTGAATCATTAAGCTTCCATTATCATCATAGAATCCATGACGACAACAACCAAAATACCACATAAAATTAGTTCATTCCCTAACATACAAAACAACCCATTTTCGGCCAACACACAAACAAACACCTCCACACACAAATTCCATGATTTTCATCCATTTCCACACACTACAACAACACCCAACATGCTAAATACAATTAATTCACCATTCCTACACAACATCATATATGCACGGCTAGACATCAACATGCACGGCTCAACTTCAACATGCAATATTTCATGAGTTTCATTCATTTCTACATACTACAACATACACAAACCATCCTTAACATATAAAAGAGAAGATTAAACCTTACCTTCTTCACTCAATTCCTTCACTCGGCTAGGGCTTGTTCTTGCAAGAATGAGTGTTTTGTTTGTTCCAACAACTACTCCACGTTATAGAGGACCTTCCAATTGGTGGAAAAACTAGAAGAAAATATTTTTTGTGATCAATTTTTGGACCTTGATTTTCCTTGCTTATGGCCGAATGGCTCCCCTTTGGTTTCTCTCCAAGTTTCTTGAATTTTCTAAGGGGTGAATGTGATGAAGATGATTAATTTGTCATCTTTAGTGTACATATATTAGGCTTCCATGTGGCCATGGCCCACACCCCATGTGGCCGGCCACATGCCCCTTTTTTTTTTTTTTTTTTCATTTTTCATGAACTAATTACTTTCCAAAAATAACTTTTGACCCCAAATTTCCTTAATATTCCATGCCACAAAATCATAAGCAACTCATATCTTAAAACAAAATCGTAGTTAAAGTCTCGACTTCGTATCCCGGAATAGTTTTGTCCCTAACTTATCATAGTTAACCCGGATTGTCCCAATGTACGAAATACGGGATATAACATTTTTTTTAAGGAACAACACAACAATGCAACAACAACATAGAAGTCTCAAGTGCAACTACTATGTTCAAAGAGAAACAGCCCCAACATGCAGCAAATCGATCCTCGAAATGCGGCAATCACTCAACCAAAATATATCAGTAGCAAGCCGAATATAACAATAATTTTAAAGTCCCAAGTGTAGCACTTTATGTTCAGCAAGTGTAGCATCATACTCAGCAAAACATGGCAGCAATAGTTTGGTCCAAGACACAATAGTGGCAAGTCCTATGGCAGCTTATGGTAAGCAATTTATTTAGCAAGGGCAACAATGTAGTATTCTGTTTCCCTTTTAAACAAAGCAGCAGCCCACTCGTAAGCATTGGCAACAACCATTTCTCATTTCATTCAAGTGTTTCAATTGCAGCAACTGTTCTCAACCAATGTAGCATCTGTTCTTCTTAAATGACAGCTCGCATTACTCATAATTCTCAAATGTGGTTGCTGTTCTTAGGGAAACAACTCAAGGAAAATACAACAGCAAATTGGAAACATCAAGACAACACAGTTAGGCAGCTGAGCAGCAACATAACAACAATGGTTTCCTCAAAAATGGGCATCCAATCATTGCTACCAGCCCCTCCAAAATGCAGCAGGTTTGGTCTCAAAATGCAGCAACAAATCAGGCAAAAATCATTCTTATCAAGCAGCAGCCAAGATAGCAACTCAAGGAGGTTTGGTGAATCCCCAGGTCATGCAAAAAGGAGGAGGGGTGAAAAGTTAGCTAACAATTTTCTTTTTCAATAGGCATAAATACAACACCTTATAATCTGAAATAGAACATACTGGTCATTTCCATGAGGAAGATTCAAATCACAATTTAAGTTGACTACCAATAGCACCTAAAATTATTGATTAGTATCTCAAAGGGTTCTTAAGATTAGATCCTAACAAGATGGAAACTATCACGACTTTAGTATCATTTTAATCAATAGATACTACCATATATTTCAGTTACTGCACTAGCATACATGGATCATGGTCTCTTGAAACCTTATCACCAATTGTAGAAGTAAATAAGTACATGATTTCTAAGAAAATACACTCATAGTCATTTCATATAACAGAGAGATACATAACAGTATATATTATTGCATAGATATTAACAGTATATATATATATATATATATATATATATATATATATATATATATATATATATATATATATATATATATATATATATAATAATAATAATAATAATAATAACAACAACATATATTATTTTGCTGAACTCTTTAGTAATTAACAGTCCTTGTCTTTAGGTAAACAAATTCAAACTTGATTTTTTACATCCTCTTATGTAGTGTAATGGACATGACCAGAAATGTAACTTTGATGAAAACATTCGACATGTATTACTAATCAACGTGAAGAAAATGGAACTTCTGAAGCTACACAACACTCGGCGTTTATCTTCGATACACATGGAATAGAAACAGAACACAAGCAATCAGGCATTTATTTTTAATACAAAATAGAACTCAAACAAATGAATAAAGGACATTCGAACAATTAATTTTCATTCTAACCAAGATTAAGAAACAAAACAAAGGAGAAAATAATAGAGAAAGAGAAAAACACAAGATTTGAGGATTCATTTACTTTCTTTTTTTTTGGGAAAATGCTTCACCAAACATGTATTTGAAAGATCAATTGGTCTAAAAAACTCTTATTCAAACCAAAAACAAAAGCAGTAACAACAAACACTAAAGGTAGAAGGTATAACTCACAAATTTTAACTATTTGGCATGCTATACAGTTGAACTGACACTGAATAAATAAATTTCATACTTGCAGAAAAGATGAACCTAGGCTCTACACTTGACTGGTTTAAACAAGAAAATCATGTTGTTTTAAGGACATAGGTTCATGGGATTCGTAGACTTATGATGGGTGAAACATAGTAAAAGGGAGGGTCATGAACATCACTGAATGCCTCAATTATGGGTGCTACTAATAGAATCACAATTTACTCACATATACATTTGACATTTTAAGAACAACAAGGAAGCTAGGGCCAAATCTTTATATCCATTATTCAACAGTACTTAGAATAATACAACTTCACCATAATAAAATCATGCTCATTTAGAGAGAAAAATATCAGCACTTCTTGTAAAGCTACACTATGTTTAATACTGCGAATTAAGTAGACATGTAAGTTCAAGGCCTTGAAAACACATACTGAATTTTAAAGAAGCAAGAAAACCACTAAACCTCACATGTTGAAGATAAAACAAAGCAAATCAAATACGAGATTAGCCATACAGGATCATACATTTCAAATTTAGCAGACTCGTAGACATTTCAAAGTGTCTTCACCAACTTTGATCACGCAACAACAGTTAGAGTAAGCAAGTGAAGCTGGAAAGTTCATCCTATTCATGCCTAACTAGTCACGATTGACTTCCATATAAACTAATATTATACCGCTAAGGAACTTGCATACTTAATCACCAGTAGAAACCAAAGGAATAGCCACGAAAGGAAACTAACTAATCACAACTAAATAGAAAACAGAACCAAAATAATAAATATGCCAAAGTAAACTATATAGAGAAACAGAACTAAAAAATGAAAAGAAAAGAGGGAATTACCTTTTTGTCGAGCAGTGACCGGGGCGACGAGAGCCTATGAGCCACCTTTCACCCAAAATAGCTTCCGACGAACGGAAACGAAACCCAAAAAATTAACTATGAGCAAGAACTTCCTCGAAACTCAAGGCTTAGCCGAGTTTCTAAGTGTTCAAGCTCTTGGGGTTGTGAAAAGACCCCATTGTGGTTATGAAAAACAACTGTAGGTGTAAAAACCTATTTGTGGTTGTCCCCCAAAAAATCGTCTCCTGTGAAGTGATGAATGGGTTCTTTATATAGAACCTCAAAAGTCCCAATTTCAAGTGTTCAACCGATGTGGGACAATTAGGATTGCCTTGGAATCCAATTTTTACTTGAAATTCATTTGTTGGGGTCTGAAATCCGAATTCTTTGAAAAGTAAAGATAAAATCGAATTAAAATAAAGAGTTACCATTGCAAAGTTGTTGATGCCTAAGCTAATAGCCAAACACCATAAAAGCTTGCTATTTCCGGACGAACAAGGCTTGGAAAACTTAAAGGTTGCTGAACCTTTAACCAAAAGTGACTATAACAGCTAGTTCATGCTAGGATGACAGAGAGGACGAGCTTAGGGTTCTTGGTTCTGGATTGGGAAAATGAAAGATTCATCCCTTTTAATTTTGGGATGGGCCGGGTTATGAAGATTATTGGGCTGGACGTTTTTGGTGTTATTTGGGCTGAAATTTTGGGATTAAAAGGATGGCACTTGAATTTGACAAATTGCCTTCTTGTACTTCAAAGGTTAATAAAATAGCCAAATAATTCAGAGATTGAGATGAATTAATAATCCAATTAATTTGTTGAGCTTCTTGATTTAACAGAGTAAAATATTTAAATGTAAAACAGATTAATTATAGCAATTGATAGTTAAAATAGACATAACATATATAGGGGTATTTTGCCCGTGAAATGGCAAAACATCACCGAAAGCTGTTTTAGAAAGTATTTTTGATTTTATGAATAATTCTTTTACTCTGTTTGCGATTCCAGAAACTTGACTAGTTAATTTAAATTTTTGGAGGGCAAAAATTCGGTGTCAACAACTGCCCTTTTGTTGTTTGGGGATGGCAGTGCCATCCCTGAGCAATGAAATTTGACAAACCCGATTTTTAACCGACCAAGTAAATTCATATCTTAAAGCGAAAAGTGCATGCGGTTTTGAAAATTATGGCTGGAACCTGGCATTGGGTTTCCTACATATCTCAGGCTATATGAGAATTCAGGCCAATTGTAGTTCGACTCGATTTTTTTGAAAACTTTCAAAATTGCCGATGTGTCGAACTTATGAGATTAGAAGCTTGGGACATGATTGGGGGAGTTTGGATCACGGCCGAGCTCTAATATTGAGTTTGCCTACATATCCCTACTCTCGGGAATCAGGTCGTATGTAGTTCGAGTCGATCCGAAGAAAAGGATATTCCTTATGCGGAAGTAACCTTTGGTTTGGGATAAATGACTTCAAACTTTTGAGTACGGAAAAGAGGCTTGCAATCTCTAAGCTATGACTGTGGCATGCTTCGCACTCATACTTAAGTCCTTACATGGACAAGTTTCGTATACCTTAAGTATGTCGTCACCTAGATTTGAAAGAAACACCGGTGGTGCCTCAGTGTAGGTTTAGAGATTACACTTAATGCGAAACTTCAAAAAATAGCGACCCTTGCCTTTTGGGTAGTGGTTTTGACATGAAAGAAACACCTACATGCCTTCTATAGGGGTGTAGTTTGATGGTGGTGAAAGGTCATCCTTAACTCTCGCCTGAAGAGTGCTCCTCTCTTCTGCAATGTGCCCGGGTTCGCTGCTAAGAAAAAGTCTCACGTTTGCTCCGCATACATCCGGTTCTAGTCTAGTTAGCCTGCTCCTCTTCTTGGCGGCTGCTAACCTGCTTCCATCTGCTGGTTAACACCGTGATTGACTTTGAAAACGAATAATGTGGCCGCCTGACCGAATTTACGTCGTTCTGATCTTTGGAACGAATACTGCGGCCAATTGACTGGATTTACATCACTTTGATATACTGGGGCGAAAACTGCAACCAACTGGCCGGAATTACATCGTTTGACCGTTTAGCGAAGACTGTAATCAATTCACCGGATTTACATCGCCTGACTCACTAGAGCGAAAACTGCACCTAACTGGTCGGAATTACATCGCTTGACCTTTTTAGTGAAGACTGTAATCAATTGACCGGATTTACATCGCATGACTCACTGGAGCGAAAACTGCACCTAACTGGCTGGAGTTACTTCACTTGACCTTTTTAGCGAAAACTGCAACCAATTGACCGAATTTACATCACCTGACTCACTGGAGCGAAAACTGTACCCAACTGGTTGGAATTACATCGCTTGACCTTTTTAGCGAAGACTACAATCAATTGACCGAATTTACATCGCATGACTCGCTGGAGCGAAAACTGCACCCAACTGGCCGGAATTACATTGCTTGACCTTTTTAGCAAAGACTGCAACCAATTGATTGGATTTACATCGCCTGACTCTTTAAACATTCATTGTGACCCTCTCGATTGGATGCACCGCTTCATTGCTTTTGTTTTTTTGCTATGACCCTCGCAGCCATATATTTTGCCCTTATGGCGTTTTTGCTTATTTGATAGCCCTTGTGGGTAGATATTTGTCCTTATGGTATTTTCCCTCATTTTGTAGCCCCAGTGGCTAGATACTCGCCCTTATGGCGTTTTCGCTCATTTTGTAGCCCTCGTGGCTAGATATTCGCCTTTATGGCGTTTTGATCTTTCGTAGCCCTCATGGCTAGATATTTTCCCTTGTGGCATTTTGATCCTTTTATAGCCCTCGTGGCTAGATATTTGCCCTTGCAGCGTTTTGATCCTTTTATAGACCCCGTGGCTAGATATTTGCCCTTGCGATGTTTTGATCCTTTTATAGCCTTCGTGGCTAGATATTTGCCCTTGTGGTGTTTTCGGTCATTTTTGTAGCCCTCTTTGGCCTAGTTGTCGCCCTTGTGGTGTTTTGAAACTACTGCAAAAAATAAACTTATCAGTAGAAAAATGCAACGTGGTAGTTGCAAAGTCTTAAAGGTGGATAAGCCAATTTAAAAGAGCAGCAAAACAATTTAAATGATTGTTTCATTTTCATTTGGGTAGCATCTCACTTCGGTGAACAGCGTCCCATTTTTTGGTTAGCGTTTCACCTTGGTGATTAGCATTCCATTTCGTCGGTTAGCGTCTCACCCTAGTGACTAGCGTTCCATTTTATCATGTAGAGTTTCACTTTGGTGATTAGCGTCCCGTTTGTCGGTTAGCGTCTCACCTTAGTGACTAGCATTCCGTTTTACCGGGTAGCATTTCACTTTGGTGATTAGCGTCTCGTTTTATCGGTTAGCGTCTCACCTTAGTGACTAGCATTCCGTTTTACCGGGTAGCATTTCACTTTGGTGATTAGCGTCCCGTTAGAATCCCACTTGCAGGCAAACAAGGAATAAAGTCCCTTTTTCTGGTAAAACATAAATTGAGATACCGAAAACCATGTGTTCGACATGCTTTGTGATTCCTTTGAGCCTCATTTTTGAAGATTTAGGCCACCATTTCCCTCGAGCACATAGCAATTACCTTGATGCCTCTCTGTATTTTGAATTGTATCAAAGTCCATTTTGATATTCGTACGGCCTGTACTTATAGAAAATGGTTAGTAGCTATGTTGTCGCTTTGCCAGTGACCGTAGTAAAAAACAAACTTAAGAAAGAACTTGTAAAAAGGTTAATCGCATATGAAAAACTGTCGAGCATCCTTTGCTCGTTGTAGAGGTAGGAAACACTTTCCGTTGTTTTGGCGACGTTTGACTATACTCTGTGGATCTTTGCTTTTGCTGGAGAGTTTGGTATTCCTCTTCAACAAATTACTCTCATTTATGGTCAAAGAAAGGTCGTTGATGACTTGATGTTGACTTCTTCAAAATTTCAAAGCAAAGTAGTTAAAGTAGTCACCATGAACGACAAAACATTTATAATGGAGAAGAAAGTTCAGGTGTAGCCGTTCCGCTTGCGCTGTCAGATACGCATTATTTGATATTTCTTGTTGTTGTTAAAGGCTTGATTTCTATTTCGTCTGTCTTGATAGTCTCGTCGTTCTTTCAGCTTGATCGATAACCTTGATGTTTGACGGTGTTACCTGCAAAAATTCTTGTGCAGAAGTTAGTAAGGAAGGAAATCTAAAGTTGGATATGAAGTCGTTCAATGCGACATCTCCATCTTTGGTCAGTGCTTTTGTTAACATCGTGTTTTGAGAAGTAGATTTGACGTTGGAGGTTAAAATAGCCAATTTCGGGACGTCACATAAGGTGTGTCCCTACTCTGGTTGGGATCTCTACAGGGGGGAGATATTGCCTGGTAAAGGGTGTTTGGAACTTTTTTGATTGGGTATCTTGAAGTTTAAACAAAGATCGTCTGGACTACTTTAACAAGTTGCCCTAATTTTAAGTTGTATCGATGACGTCCTGTGTCGAACCCTAAATTGGAGTTTTTGAGACCCTCTAAATAATTCTGCCCCAATTGAAACTGTGTAGGCTTCCTCTCGGTACTTAAAATTATATGTGTATATCAGAACCTGGATTTTGGAAAAAAAAGGCTCTATTCTCTCTCTTTCTGTGCAAACTTTAGTTTGAAACCCTAACCTTTCTATGGCCACTCCGGCCACTGGCCAGCCGTCGCCACTGGTGGTTGGTCAGTCTCTTTCTCTTCATGATTCCTCCCAATTCCCTCCCCTCTCTACGTCCAGCAATCCACAAAAACCACAACCAAAGAATAATCACGTACAATGATTCAAAATATCTTCATACTCTTATGCATGAATCTGTTGAAACTCCCATGAGACGTGAACCCATTCCTATGAAGAAGGTGGATATTATAGATGGGAAACACGTTATGAGATGGTCCTCCTCTGAAGTCTTACGTATGGAGATGATTGAAAATTTACAAAATGCCATTGTTGGTAAGTTTTCATATGGGTAGCTTTGAGTTAGATGAACTTAGAACTTTATATCTCAACAGTATGGTGCGAAGGGTACCTGTCGTGTAGGCTTCTTGAGAGATAGACATGTATTAATAAGATGTGATTTAAGAGAAGATTTTATTACTATCTCGTCAAAAAGTGTTTTTTGGTTTAAATCAAAGGATGGTCATAATTATCAAATGAGACCTTTGATTTATGATTCCAAGTTTAGTATTGAAAATGAGACTTCAATTGCTATGGCTTGGATCTCGTTTCCAAACCTATTTCCTACCTTTTTTGTCAAGGAATCTTTATTTACGTTGGCATCAGCTGTGGGCAAGCCAATTCAACTTGATGCGGCTACAATCAATAAAACTAGGCCAAATAGTACAAGAGTGAAGGTTCAAGTGGATTTGCTTGTAGATTTGCCTAAGTATGTGTGGATGGAAATTGAAGATGATGTTATAAAGGAAATCAGGACTATTCAAGTTAATATTCAGTATGACTATCTACCAAAGTATTGCACAAAGTGTTTGTTGCAAAGTCATTCAAATGAAGATTGTTGTGTGCTTCATCCAGAACTGCTAAAAAATGATCAGCAAAAGGTGGAAGAAAAGGAAGAAGCGGCTCAGAACAATGGAAAGGCTATAGTTGTAACAGAGGTGCCTGAAACAAGTAAACAAGGGCAATTTCAACAAAGAAGATATAGAGGGTATAGGGGGTGGAGACAGCCAATGCAACAATATCTTCCAAAAGTTTTATCTAGTGGTACTGTGGTATCATATCCTGGAAACAAAGGTCAGGACAAGAACAAAGTGATTCCCACTGGGAAGGATGATGGAAACAAAGAAGTTAGTGTTTCAAATAAATTTGAAGTCTTGAATCAAGGAGTAGATGATATTGAAGCTAGCAAGTTGAATAATGGCAATAAAAGTACTGTGGAGGATGTGGTAGGTAATAAGGATGATGATGGCTCTTTAGAGCAATCATGTTGGACAAGAAAGCTTTGCAAAATTGTTGATGATATGAAGGATCATGTTCAAGTTAATATTGTGCAATTTTGTCTCAGGAAACTGTCCAGGCAAAGAACATGGTCATAACTCTGGAAGAGGGTGAAATTGATGATAATGAAGTTGATGAGGTGCAAAATAATGAGGCTGATAATCAAAGTGTAGTAGCAATTGATACAACACAACAGATTATTGGTGATCAGGTTCAAAAAGCTATTAATAATCAACAACAGGTGGATGGCAATGCAGAAACTCAGGTGGATATTGTGGTTTATGAATCAACAGAGGCTCATGATTATCAAAAACAGGAGAACAATGGTGTTTTGGAGAATAACAATGGTGTGGTGGAAGAGCAAAAAGAGATGGAGTTAGTATCTGATCACATTGATGATGTGCATGAGCCTGCAAATGTGCATGGAAATACTGATGAAGATCCTGATGATGCAGAAGTAGTTTCTAAATCTATAAAACAATATGAGGGCAAAGATGAAGTTGATCAGAATAAAGGTGAGTTGGAAGTTAAGCATGATCCTGGTGATGGGGTGTATATATTGGTTAATGAGGTTCAAGTAAAGGTTGACAGTATACTAGCACTTGTAGATACAGATGTTCAGCAACAAGGAGAGCAAGATAGGGGTGATAGAGGTGAAGATGAAGATAGTTCTACTCTGATTACACAAAATTTTAATGTAGTAAATGTGGAAATTAAACATATAATTGATGGTGGAGTTCACAATTTAGTAGAATGCAAGAAGACCTCATCATGATAAAGAGAATTTAATAATCAAGATCTCTAGGAGAATCAGTACATGTATTCAAGCTGGTACTTTGAATATGAATGAAGTTTCTAATAAGGAAGTTCAAGGTGAGGTTGGAAAAGTATAGCTTAGAGAATGAAGGTAAAGTGGTTATTGGTTACTTTCCAAGTAAGAATGTTTCTATGGATCATGAGGCTACTGCTTAAGATCTAATTCTGAAGGATAACTCTAATGTTGTATATACACAGAGGAAATATTCTCCTAACAAAGAAATACATGATCTGGTGTCACATAATCTGCAGGATTTAGAGAATAAAAATTGCTTTGCTGAATTGAAAGGAGCAGTCAGTTCAGATGTGAAGCAAGCTGAGAGTAATCTAGTATTGGAGGAGTGTGTAGGAATATCTTCACATGATGATTCTAAAGGTAATAAGAAAGGGAAGAAGGGAAAGCCTGATACTGAATTGTTAGTTACTAGATCAGCTCCAAAAAGAAACACAGGTGCAAGTAAGAAAACTGGAGAGCAACCATCCAAGATTCTGCCAAAGAGGGGTGCAAGTTCTACATTAAGTTCTTAATGACGAAGGCATTTATTTGGAACATAAGATATGTGAATGCTCAGAAGGCTTTTCATAGAGTTCAGATGTTGCATAGACATCATAAATTCTTTTTGATAACATTTATGGAGCCTTTTCAAGACTCTAGACACATTGAAAAATATAAAAGGTGATTGGGTATGCAGGTGGCTGGCTGTAACTGTAATGGTTTTTTTTTATTTTTTTTTTTAATGATGGCACTGATGTGGAAGTATTGATGAATACTGATCAACAGGTTACTTTCAAGCTTTCTTTGCTAGACAGTAGCAAAATATTAATCACTACTTTAGTTTATGCAAAGTGTGATGCTATGGATAGATTGGAATTGTGGGATGATATCTATTCTTTATCAAGCAGCATGAATTCTCCATGGTTGGTAGGTGGAGGTTTCAATGTCATTTTAAATGAAAAAGAAAAGATAGGTGGATTGCCAGTTCATCAGACAGAGATTGAGGATTTTGCCTTTTGTAAAAATTCTTGTGACCTTCAGGATATTGACTTTAGGGGCAATATTTTTACTTGGTGGAATGGTAGAGCTGGGGAAGATTGCATATTCAAAAGATTGGACAGGATTTTAGTCAATATCAAGTTGCAAGAATGGTTTGGTAATTTACAGATGGAGCATCTGTCCAGAACTGAATCAGATCATGCACCTCTTGTGCTTATAGCAGGAGAACAAGCTCAGCAATTCTGTAAGCCTTTTAGATTCCTGAATTTTGGGTAGATCATGAGTCTTTCTTGCATACAGTGGAGCAACATTGGAGTACTGAGTTTGTTGGAGATGGTTTTGTTACTTTCAAGTTGAAAATGAATAAGTTGAAAGCTGCTCTATCAGTATGGAGTAAAGAGACTTTTGGTGATATCTTTAAGCAATTAACTATCAGGGAGGATATTGTTAAGATCAAAGAGCAGTTATTTGAAGAGGATCCTTCTGAAGTCAATAGAATGGTGTTGGAATAGGCTCAAGCTGAATTCAAAAGATATCTGCATTTTGAAGACGAGTTTTGGAAACAAAAAGCTGGTGTAAAATGGAAATCAGAAGGAGATAGAAATAAAAGGTTTTTTCATAGCTTGGTGAATGGAAGAAGGAAGAGAATGCAACTTAATAGAATACAAAATGATGAAGGTGCTTGGTTGGAAGATAGGGATCAGATTGTAGCAGCAGCTATAGATATCTATCAGCAACAATTCTCTTCTGAGCCAACATCATCATATTATAGCATTTTAGAGCATGTGCAGGAAGCTATTTCTCAGGATCAAAATAAGTTACTATGTTCTATGCCATCCTTGGAGGAAGTGCATAAAGCTGTGTTTGAGTTAGCAGGTGATAGTGCATATGGTCCTGATGGTTTATCAGGAATCTTCTATCAGAAATGTTGGGACATTGTTGGTGCATATGTATACAATGTAGTTAAGGCTTTCTTTGATGGTCAAAATCTTCCAAAATCTATCACTCATACTAACTTGGTGTTACTACCAAAGAAGAAGACTATTAACAACTTTTCTGATCTCAGGCCTATCAGTTTAAGTAACTTCATCAACAAGATCATTACTAGAATTATTCATGACAAATTGGAATCCATTCTGCCTTGCTTAATCTCTCAGAACCAATCTGGTTTTATAAAAGGAAGGAATATTATAGAGAATGTGTTACTTACTCAAGAGGTTGTTGCAGATATTAGAAAGAGGGGGAAGACAACAAATGTGATTCTCAAACTAGACATGGTAAAGGCATATGATAGGGTCTCTAGGAATTATTTGATTCAGGTGATGAAGAGGATGGGATTTTCAGATATGTTTGTGGATATGATTTGGAGAATCCTAGCTAACAACTGGTATTCAAGCCTCATTAATGGTTAGTCTACTGGTTTCTTTAATTCTACAAGGGAAGTAAAGCAAGGTGATCCGCTATCACCTGCTTTATTCATCTTGGCTGCTAAAGTATTATCAAAAGCTTTAAATAGCTTGTTTGATGAAGGGATGTTCAGGGGATATGGATTGCCTAAATGGAGCTCTAATCTGAATCATTTGTCATATGTTGATGACACAATAGTTTTTGCTTCTGCTGATAAATGGTCATTACAAAGGATTATGAAGATTCTGCATGATTATGAACTTGTTTCTGGTCAGAAGATTAATGTTCATAAGAGTGCTTTCTACATATATAAGAAAGTATCTAGTGAACTGGTGCATGAAGTCCAGCAGATTACAGGATTCTCAAGAGGTGAATTTCCTTTTATTTACCTTGGATGTCCAGTGTTTCATGCAAGAAAACAGAAGATATTCTATAAAGATGTGATGAAAAAAGTTAGAGATAAATTGCAAGCATGGAAAGGAAAGTTACTGTCATTTGGTGGAAAAGTTGTACTGATTAACAGTGTGCTGCAAAGCATTCTTTTATATATGTTATCAGCAATGGTTCCTCCAAAATGTGTCATCGAAGAGTTGCATAAACTGTTTAATAGATTTTTCTGGCAAACAAAGGAAGATGGTAAATGTAAACATTGATCTGAATGGAACAAATTGTGTTATCCTAAAGTGGAAGGTGGTTTAGGATTCAGATCATTGAGTGATATTTCAAGAGCTCTTTTCTCAATGCTTTAGTGGAGGTTCAGAACAAGTAATTCTTTATGGTCAAACTTTATGTGGAATAAATACTATAAGAAGGTTAGACCAACTCTTGTTCAATGGAAGGGTGGAACTCAGACATGGAAGTACATGTTAGAAGCTAGGAATGATATGGAGCATCATATCTGGTGGGAGCCTCATCAGGGTTCTACATCAATATGGTGTGACAACTGGTTTAAGATAGGTGCTTTGAATGAACAAGCTCATTTTCAGGCTTACAAGGATGACAGTGTAGAAGATCTAGCAAAGATAATATAAGGTGATCAGTGGGATACGACAAAAGTACAACAGTTGTTTTGTGTTGAAATGGTGCATCTTATCAGTAATAAGCTTGGAAATCTGATTGAACCTCAGGAAATTGAAAAACCTCATTGGATACTTACTAGTTCTGGTAAGTTTTCAGTAAGTAGTGCATGGGAGTACATAAGGCAAAGAAGGCAAGTTTCTTCTTATTGTTCAAAGTTTTGGATAAAAGGTATGCCCTTTAAAATAGCTTTTCTTATTTGGAGAGTTTGGTTTTATAAGTTACCTGTTGATGAGGTATTACAAAGGATGCATATTTCAGTAGCTTCAAGATATAGTTGTTGTCACAGTCATCAAGAAACAATGGATCATTTATTCTTAACTGGTCCATTTGCAATGAAAGTTTGGAAATATTATTGTGATGCAGCTGGAATTTCAGGACCTCTAATTCAGGTAAAGCATGCAATCCTGAAATGGTGGAATACTCCTGTTAAAGCTAAGTTGAAGACCATTTATCAAGCAGTTCCAGCTTTCATTTTGTGGCAACTTTGGAAGGATAGAAATACAAGGAGACATGGAGGTACTATCATTGTGAACAAGGTTATCTATGAGATCAATAGAGGTATATTGTTATGGGCACAAAGTCTATTTCCTGGCATGAAGCAGTTGCCAAAAAGATGGCCTTTTATTGTGCAACATTTAGAGAACTTGAGAATGACACTTACTCATAAGAAAGTAACCTGGTTACCACCAGAGAGGGGGAGATACAAGTGCAATACTGATGGTGCTTCAAGGGGTGATCCAGGCCCAAGTTCAGCAGCTTTCTGTATTAGAGATCATAATGGAGATCTACTGTATACAGTAGGGAAAAGAATGGAGGATACTCCAAATGTAATAGCTGAAGCAGTTGCAATTGAAAATGGAATACAATATTGTGTAGATCATCAGCTACTACCTTTGATAGTAGAAACTGATTCTTTGACTATGCAGAAGATATTAGATAGAATGTGGGAGGTGCCATGGAGTGCCATGGAGTATATCTTTGGTAGTTAAAATAATACAAAGGTTGAGAGAAGGAAAGTAGATTGGTGTGACTCATGTGCTGAGAGAAGGAAACAACTTGGCAAGTTTTTTCACTAACCTTGTTTTTTATTTTGCGGGTACCATGCAGTTTCATAATTTTCAGGAAGTTCCATCAAAAGGTAGAAGGCTAATCAATATGGTAAAAGCACAAATTCCAAACATTAGAATAAGAACAAAGGATCAGTTTTGAAAGAAGACAACATAGAGAGGGGATAAACTGAATATAGAGCATTTTTCAGTGTGTGGCATTAATGTTATGTTCAATCTACTGAAGGATGTACTATATCTAGTTGGTAGTATATTGGATTGATATTGGTTTGATATGGATTTGGATGGCTGGATCAGTACTACTACAATGGTTACAACAAGTGCAATACAGAATGTGCATGGAAACTGGACAAGTTGCAATCAATTTGAAGGATCAAGTATGCAGGAAGAATTTTCAGCAGTATATGCAGACCTGTGCTGATCTAAGAGCTTGGATTTATATGGTGAAGCTGTGCAAGTCTTATAAAAACACTACTGGAAGAGGCTTATCATAACCAAAAGCCTAAAGTTCTACTTCATGAGTTCTTGATTCATTCCATTTGTGAGACTAGTAGATGTGAAAAACAGATGCAAGACAAGGCCTTGGAACTAGTTAGTTTCTTATTGTGGTGTTATTAGGATTAGAATAATTTTAGCATCTCTTTACACTTAGCATTTTCTTCATTTTTTTCCTTTTCTTTGTTTGCACAGTTTGATTTTATTAATAAATTACCACCTTTTATGGTGGCTTTAATTAAAAAAAAAAAAAAAAGTAGGCGTCCTCTCATCCTCTTGTGCCGAGTCTTGTGAAGGAATTTTTGAGATCCTTCTCAAAAGTTCTGCCCCAATTGAGGGTTTTGGATCGGCTGACTCTTGTGCTGAATCTTGATCTGTAAGAAATTTTGAGACCCTCTCAAAATTTCTGCCCCAGTTTAGGGTCTTAAACCGGCTAACTCTTAGGCCGGACTTTGTTGACAGAATTTTTGAGATCCTCTCAAAATTTTGCCCCAATTAGGCATGTATGGCAATCTCTTTGTGCATATTCTGAATTCCCCTTGAAGTCCTATCTCTGAGGCTTCTTGAGGGTCTTTGGATTTTTCTATTGGTAGGATCGAGCTCAAAGAGCACCTACGTATCTTGTCGTAGTAGGAATCAGGTCAAACGTAGTTCGGAATATAGGGTAATGGTGTATTAGAAATAAGTGATGTTCGTCCTTCGAGCGTAGGGAAAAGAGGCTTGCAACCTCTTAATTATAAATGTGGCCGGTGACACATCCATAAGTAAGACTTTACATGGACATAGTTTCCTCATTGCTTTGAGAAAGTTGTCATTTTGATCTCTGAAAAAAGGGACTGAAATAGTCATAGTGCTGAGTTATGTTTGCACTAAACATTTGTATTTTTAGGAAGTGGTTGGTAAAAGGATGGTTTTTTTTTTTTTTTTTTTTTTTAAAATGAGCATCCTATACGCCTTCTGGCATGGATATGTGGTTGACCCAGGTTTCAACTTTTGTTGGGGGGTATTCCTCCTTAGTATACCGCCTCAGTTTTCAAAGAAAGAAAAGTCATTGAAGACTTGACGTCGATTTATGCAAAATTCAGAATAAAACCGTTAAAGTCGTCAAAGGTAATGACAAAGTAGTCATTGGAATTAAGAGTAAAGTTAGAAATGCCGCCGTTCGGCTTGTGCCATCGAAATGGGCTTTTGTTTGATATTTTTCGCTCGTCATTGCAGACGTGATGTCCGTTCCGATAGATTTACGGTGATCTTGATTGGCCAAATTGCGAGCTTACTGCCTCAGTAGTACCGCTGTGGCGGGGGTTGTACTACTGCGTCGGGACTGCTTTAGCGGCCTGCCTCTCGCCGCCGCGGTCATTTGGGAATCGAGATGTCCGCTATGGCGGGCACTGGACCGCTATAGCGGAACTGCTGCAGCAGGACCAGGCTCGCCACAGCGATGGATATGTAGGCATACTAGGAGAGATAGGATTAGAAATTAAGACATTTGGGATAAGGTGAGAGTGACCTCTGTGGAGGATAAATGCGGGAAGCTAGGTTGAGATGGTTCGGCATGTCCAGAGGAGATGCAAGGATGTCCAGTGCGGAGGTGTGAGAGGTTGGCTATGGATGTTGAGGGAGAGATAGAGGTCGGCCGAAGAAGTGCTGGGGAGAGGTGATTAGATAAGACATGGTGCAAGTCCAGTTTAATGAGGACATGACCTTAGAGGTTATGGAGGACACAAATTAGGGTAAAAAATTAGTACCAAGTTGTGTGTTGTCCTACTTATCCTTCCATACTAGTAGTCGTAGTATTATTCTTGTAATTTTCTGTCATTTGATTTCTGTTGTTTCTTATATGATTTCTGTCTTCTGTCATTTGATTTCTGTTGTTAATATGTCAAAAATTGGTTAATGAAAGATGATTTCACTCCGTACTTCATGTGAATTTTACCGTATACAAGAAACAACAAAAATCAAATGAGAGAAAATTACAAGAATAATACTACGACTACTAGTATGAAAGGATAAGTAGGACAACACACAACTTGGTACTAATTTTTTACCCTAATTCGTGTCCTTCATAACCTCTAAGGTCATGTCCTCATTAAGCTGGACCTGCACCATGTCTTATCTAATCACCTCTCTTCAACACTTCTTCGGCCTACCTCTATCTCTCCCTAAACATCCATAGCTAACCTCTCACACCTCCGCACTGGGCATCCGTGTATCTCCTCTGGACATGCCGAACCATCTCAACCTCACTTCCCGCATTTATCCTCCATAGAGGTCACTCTCACCTTATCCCAAATGTCTTTATTTCTAATCCTATCTCTCCTAGTATTCCCACATATCCCTCCGCTATGGCGAGCCTGGACCCGCTGCAGCGGTTTCGCTACAGCGGTCCAGTGCCCGCCATATCGGACGCGGTCCCACCGCCCGCCATAGCGGTACTACTGAAGCACTAAGCTCGCAATTTTCTAATTTTTCAACTCTACCACCCAACATTTCATCCGAGGCCTCAAAAACACAAACAAAACATGCACCTAGACATAAAAACACCATACGAACTCACCCGTGGCCTCGGAATTTCCAACGGAGCTCTAATTTCCTACATCACCCCCCGATGGACTCAACACAATCAAATAATAATAAAAAACAAGTCAAGTTTTCAGTTCTTAGACTTATACAATCGAGTTTCTATTAGCTCGTTCTACCCTTGAGAAGGTTCTATTTAGTGGGGCGATCCTATAATTTCCATAACGACCGGGAGGGTCGTTACATCTTATCTCCTCATCTTCTCTCCCTTTGCTGCAGATCTATTCATGTCATACACTGAACATCTCTATGACCAGGCCACTTCATTCTCTCCTCTTGGACTGTGCTTGTCTTTATCTGGAATATTTTGACCAGTTCCATTCATTTGTGCACTCATCATTCCATCTCTTTTGGTCAGCATCTCTGATATGCTTTCTTCATTCCCTTAGTTCAGTTTGTGTCTGATATGTCTGTGAACCTGGTTCCATTTTTGCTCTTCTGTAAGGTCTCTTCACTCTTTCAGCTGATTTACTAGTTCTAGTTCTGAGTTTTTACTTTATCAATCATCAAAACTTCACACATGGCTTTATGCCAACACAAAGTGATTGAACAAAGCTTGGTAGAGATGAAGCAAGGGTTCCAGTTCCAGACAATGTAAAAGGTCTGACAAAGCAAGCATCACAGGGTGAATAAAACGGGTCCATAGACATGTTCCATTGCAAAGAAGCTACCAAAGTCAGTATACACGTGTCTTATGTTGCAGGCATACACATGTCTTATGTTGCAGGCATGTATGTCAATGCAAAGACAAGTGAAATGAGTAGACAAGAGAGAGAATGAACCAAGCACATACATGATCTATCAAAAAGGCAGATGCAAAATAAACAAGATGACAAGAACAGGTCCACATACATGTTCATCTCAGAAGTCTTCAGGTGCAGTTGGTGAATGAATCAGATGAAAAGAGATCAATGCAGAAAAGGTGAAGATGACTCAGAAGTATTTTGTTCTAATAAAGAGAGTTGTAGACAAAGCACATGAACGAGGTCTGCAAACATGTTATAGCACAGAGCAAGAACATGATCACAGTCACAGAGCTAGAAAAGGTTTATTCTAGTAATGAATAAATCTAATTGAAGAATACAGACACAGAGCGAAGAGCATAATACTATAAAACAGGTTGTCAACATGTCCCATCATCCATCACAAAAGCAGGCTCAGATAAAGCTGCAAGAATGAACGAGAAGGCGATGATGAAATATGTTCATGAACATGTTCCATCTCAGACAGTACAGAGATTTAAAGGCAGACGAACTAGGTGGATGAAATAGGTTCGCGAACATATTCCAGCGCAAGTCTTACAATAACTAGGATTTGCAGTTTATGGTAAAGACTTGGCGGTCAAGTTGTAGGATTCCTTGCAATAATTAAACATGGTTCTTCAGACTCCTACAAGGACAATGAAGTTGATTTAAAAGGCAAGAATCCCAATTCAATACAAACCCTAACATATCTCATGGGCTAACGAAGAGGGTTTTGTATTTGCCGACCTGCTGTGCACTCAATTTTATAAATTTCCAAGTCTTACCAAGAAGAAGGTTTGCACACCCACAAAGAGAGATTTCAGAATATTAACCGATCCAAGAAGACATTAAGAATATTCAGGATCTAGGCATGTGTCCCTAGTACAAGAAGAAAGATTGAAGGAGTTGTTCTATTATATAATATTTTCCAGTTCTTAAGTCTAGACATTTGTATTAGGTTAGTTATCGGGTTGTATCTTTATCCACTTTCATAGAAGCATACAGTTAGATACAAAATGTTGTAAATTCAATTTCAAGCTGGAGGTCAACTTGAAGGTTGCTTGCTAGTCAGAGGTTGATTAGTAAGATAGGGATTAGAGGTTAGCTCCTAGGTTACAGAGTTTGTAACTTGAATTTGCAGAGGCTCACCCCTGTAGTGGTTTGTGGTAATCCTATAGATGTACAGGTCATGGTTTTTATCGCCCTTGTGAGCCAGGTGGTTTTCACATAAAAATCATTGTGTCCTTTACTTTCTTGTTCATTATTATTGTGCAAACACGTACATAGAAGAGGTAGAGCAATATGTTCTATCCTTAGTAAAAAATCAGGTATTGATCAGGATAGACACTTAGGTCGTGCAACTCTAACAATTTGTAACCACCCAGTAATTGAATTTAGACAAGTGTTTATGTTACTTAATAAGTTGCTTCCGATATGGTTCCGTAGCATCGGATGCCTGTTGCACCACGGTGGGTTTCGAGGCGTGACAGACATATTTGAAGCAATGGGTAGAACATGGGCATTAGGTGAAGAATTTGAGTACTTAAATAATTCGAACGAGAGACACAATCAACATTACAACAATACAATGACAGCTGAGTGGAATTGTTGTGTTACGCGGGTTGCAGGGTAGGAACAAAACTTGAAGGCATTTGGACTTAAATGCCCAAAAGTCGTGCTACATCAATGCCTCGTGGTACACCACAAGAGTTAAATTTTTCTCTTAATTGTTTTCGCGAAGAGAACAACCCGATCAAAATACGTTGCATTAGTGTTGAATAAAATCAAAATGGTTACGTCCTCACAGCCAAGTGGAATAATACATTGCATTAGGGCTGAGTATAGTCAAAATGGTTACGTCATCACATCCAAGTGGGATTCGGACTTTGAGATGTCCGATGGTGATAATTCCCCATGATCTGATTAATATTTGTTTTAAATAAAGTAGGGTGGGTCATAGTGACGACCCCACGGGTATTGAGTTTTGTAACTATAAGTAGCCTTTCAGTTCTTAATAAAATAGTCATACAAAATAGGACTACTAAAAATTTAATGCTGAGTAGTGGAAATGAAGATTGATCGGTATTATTTTCAACGGATCTGAATACCGATGGTGATGACAACTCAAATCATAGCAGTTGTTTCGGTGCTTCCTTAGTTGATAATAACTAATTCGAGTTAGACAATATGAAGCCCCACCTTCTCATAGAGTGTAATGACGATTTTTGTGAGGTAAAATATTCAGATCCACATGAATTTTATTGTAGTTTACGTCATGAATGGGCATGTCGGTACACCGAATCACAACGTTTTGTTCATGTTTGGAAAATCCCAACGCTGCAATCCCTACAAGGTTCTCAATGATCATTCCTCAAATTGATCAAGAGTCTTGCGAAGTTGCGGTACAAAGGATTTGGAAAGAGAACAACCAAATGCTAGCAAGACGTTGTAGATTTTACATGCTCAAGTTGACCGAGGAACAAGCATTATCAACCGGTAGGGAACTAACATCTACAGAAAGAAGATATGTCTTAAGAAACCCAAAATATTTATCTGAGGACAATATTGAGGACTTCTATTCTAATGATTAAGGGTACTGTGATTTTATTTTTATTTTTATTTTATGTTGATGTCGTTAATTTGAAGAAAATTAGTATGTTTAGTTTTGCATTTCTTCTAGTCTATTTTATTTATTTATTTATGCGTGTTAGAATTGACAAACATTATATACAAAAAATTACATACAAAGTGCAACATTTTAAATTTTTATAGAAAACACAAAGAAACTAATACATAAGAAGTGTTGATTACATAATACATTATAAAAAGCATAGAAAATACATAATACATAAAAAGTGCAACTACTAAAAACAAAATACATAGAAAATAATAAACCTAACCGACAATGCAACATTTTCAAAATCACAGACAACAAGAAGAGACCCCAAATCATCCTCCAAAAGTTTAGTTCCCTTTCAAATCATTTCTCTCGTGTTGAGTGCTCTAAAGGTTATCATTGAAGTAACTTTTTTTTGTCTTCCGAGTCTTTTAGCAACAATCAAGAAGTTCAATTTTTTCAGCTTCCTTAAGTTTAAACTGCAAATCAAAATTCACGGTATCTCTACTGCTTCGTGAAATTGGGGTATCTCTATTGCTTAATTTTTGAAGTCGCGGTATCTCTATCAACCGGAAGCTTTTTAAACCGCGCCACCACTGTTTTATCAACGGGAATTGAATCTTCCCACCGAAAATATTTGCATCCATTAATTATTTGCCTATAAAAATTGAATTTTAGAAACTAAAACATGTAGACAATGTGATAAAGACTCAATAAAAAGTTGCAAAAGAAACTTATTTCGGACACTTTATAAACGCTAAAAACGACGGTCCGGATTTTCTAGGGTCCTTGATGTTCTGAACTGGCAATATAGACCGCACGAACAAACGTCGGATTCTATAGCAAACATTGAGGTTTCAGAGTCTTGAGACATGACTATCGGGGGATAAAGTATGAAAAAAGATTGAAAATGGAGAAGATGAAATAATGGAGTACGGAAGAAGATGGGGGAGTTCTGCCCAACATTTTTGGGGCCTTTAACGCAACAATTTGTTGCGCTAAAGGAGTTAACTTCTTTAACGCAACAATTTTTTATGGGGTATTTTTGTTACTTTGGTCTTTTTATCGTGTCATTAAGGTTCTGGACACATTACGTAACCATATCACACATTTGGTAGAATAAGGAACTTTTTTTTTTTTTTTTTGGGTTAAAAGGATATCAATAAATTGGAAGTGTACTTTTCATATTCTCTGACTAGACATTGGTTCTGGTTTGATTTCAAGAAATTAGCTTTAGGAAAAATAAATTATGCTCCGAATTAGTTTTGAGAGAATATTTTGGAGAACATTTGTGTTAATTTTATTTAAAAATAACATTTTATTTTGCTATTGGAGAACCAAATCTCTTGAACCAAATGCTGTTGTTTAAATTTTTAAAATTCTTCAAAAATATTACTGAGAAATGTTCTTTTGGGAAATTTTTGGATAAAATTTTCTACAAAAGTTTCTCAAAGAAGTTATGTGGACACATATTTGGTAGTTGCACTTATTTTAAACTTGTTAAACGTCTAAAAGCAACTTTTTTCCCATTTCTGAAAAGTATTCTTTAGAACTACTTCTGAAAATTCAACCAAACAAGCACCTTATAGTGACTGTTTCAAAAAAGTTGGCAATATGTTTTAAACAAATACTTCTAAGCTTGTTGCTTTTAGTTGCTCCTATTCACACAATTCTATTTTATCTTTTGGAAATTTAGGATTTACAATCACTAAAACTTTTTTGTAGAAAGGAAGTCATGTCTGGTTGATTCGCGGACAAAGCTATTCAAGAAGTATTAATAGAAGGATTATAGTATAGTAAGTAATAATACTTGATTTTTTATAGTTTTAGTTGATTTTTGGGGTTCATACTTCACTGTGATGACAGGAGATATATGATGTAATATAGAAGTTTATTATTTATCCTTGTTTTTAAAGAAAGTAAAAATTGAAAGAAAAATAAATATATTTTGGTATTTAGGCATACTTAATCCGTGTAAAGTTAATCTTCAAATAAATTATTTCATGTTAAAGTTGATATGAAACATAACCAAAATTGCTGTAAAATACTACCAGTATTTGCTTTTACAGGAAACGAAATGCATTTTGAATTAGTATGAAATTTTATAATGAGATTATGTCTCTAATCTCAAAAACCAAATGAGAACGTCATTAGAAGCCAAAATCACTAGAAAGAGCGATACGAGTATCATCTAGGGTCAAACACAGTAAACATATCACCGACACCTTGAAAATGGAACATTATTTACTCCTTGTACGTAGTAATAACAAAAGAGTACCAAACAAAGTACAAATTAAAACCAAGAGAGAGCAGACCTGGCTGGGATTTCATTTGTACCCACTCCAAATTTTACGAGATAATGGTAAAAAAAGAAACAACTGAATTATTATTTATTTCGCGAGTTTCACGTCCTAACTGTCAGCTGTTCATTTTTCCGACCTGAAATATCACTATTTATGTATTAAAACACACCTAGTTAATAGTTTACGTAGAAAAAGGGAACAACTGAATAATTGGCCTAATCAGTTTTGAGTTGTGTTTTAATACATAGATGATGATAGTTCAAGTAGGAAAAGGAAACAACTGATAGTTAGATGTAAAATTCGCGAAAAAGTGATAATTAAAATGTGCTTTTAACAAATAACTCAAATGTTAATTGATTTTACCAGAGATAAAACTTGCATCACGTACTTCCAATCCAAGTTTCCGATATTAGTACTCATATTTTGCTACACTTTGTTATGGTTTACCTTACTTTATGCAATTAATCGTGAAAAGTAAAATGTTTCATTAGATCATTATATTGAACTTGGTCTAATATTGAATTTGGTATATAAAATCAAAGTGATTGCCATGGGGATTTGAGATGTGCAAAAGTTAGAATATACGGTAAAATTCACATGAAGTATGGAGTGAAATCATCTTTCATTAACCAATTTTTGACATATTAAGAAAACGGGTTTCAATTTATTTATCGAGTACGGTCAGTCTTTTTAGATGAACATAAAGGAAAAGATCACATGATGTAACTCAGTACGAGATTACACTTTTCACTTAGGAAGTTCGACAAATCCAATTTTATACTTTTATTTTTCTGTTATCCAACCAGAATGCTCGTTATCACAAGTTCTTACATTTTTCGTTCGAATGAAATTGCTCTAGTGGAAAAAAATTAGTTTATGAGCATCTTGAAATTTAAAAAAAAAAAAAAAAAAATATATATATATATATATATATATATATATATATATGTGAAACACACGAGCATAATTTATTTATGGTATTTGGTAAGTGTTCATGTCTCTTTCTTTTTTTCCTTCCACAAAATTTGCTAGTGTGTATACTATCGCTCTCATGAATTGTAGAAGTGCTTCGGGATAAGTTAAAATGGTCACGCGCTATTTCACTCGTTGGCTTTAGGGGTCGTTTGATTTGTTGGATAAGATTTATAATTTCGGGAGAAGAGGCAAAAATTATTTGATTTTATATTTGATTGAATTTTTAATTCAGAAATTAGCAATTCCAAAATTAGTTATACCACGATAGTGGTATTAACTTTATCCCACCTAAAGTGCGAAAAAATAACTTCAAATTATTAGCCTTGGGATAAAATACCAAAATGATCAAGATATCTTTCTCCAAGATTCTTTTTCGAATATACAACAGCATACCCAGTGAAATCCCATAAAGCGGAGTTTGGGGAAGGTGGAGTGTACGCAAACCTTACCCCTACCATGAGAGGTAGAGAGCCTATTTCCGGTAGACCCTCGTCGTAAGGACAAGCAATTCAAAGTTGTATAAAAAGTCATGGCACAATACTAAAAAGCTTGGTAAAGCTATCTGGAAAAAAGGATCCATAACTACCACAAATTAATAAGATAATCGAATTACAAGAAACAACAAAAATCAAATGACAGAAAATTACAAGAATAATACTACGACTACTAGTATGAAAGGATAACTAGGACAACACACAACTTGGTACTAATTTTTTACCCTAATTCGTGTCCTCCATAACCTCTAAGGTCATGTCCTCATTAAGCTGGACTTGCACCATGTCTTATCTAATCACCTCTCCCCAACACTTCTTCAGCCTACCTCTATCTCTCCCTAAACATCCATAACCAACCTCTCACACCTCCGCACTGGGCATCCATGCATCTCCTCTGGACATGCCGAACCATCTGAACATCGCTTCCGCATTTATCCTCCACAGAGGTCACACTCACCTTATCCCAAATGTCTTTATTTCTAATCCTATCTCTCCTAGTATGCCCACATATCCATCACAACATCCTTATTTCCGCAACTTTCATCTTCTAGACGTGAGAGTTCTTGACTGGCCAACACTCCGCCCCATACAACATAGTTGGTCTAACCACCACTCTGTAGAACTTTCCTTTTAAGTTTTGGTGACACTTCTTATGACACAAGACTCCGGATGCGAGCCTTCATTTTATCTAGCTTATACCAATACGATGTGTGACATCGTCGTCAATCACTTTATTTCCTTGGATAATAGACCCAAGATACTTGAAACTTTCTTTCATTTGAGTGGAATGAGTACCAAACCTCACTTCCACATCAACCTCATGCATTACGCTACTGAATTTGCACTCAAAGTATTCTGTCTTGGTCCTACTCAACCTGAACCCTTTAGCCTTTAGAGTTTGTCTCGAAACCTCCAACTTAGCGTTAACTCCGCTGCGAATCTCTTCAATCAGAACTATGTCATCCGTGAGTTATATACATCATCTCATCTCACCTTGGATTGTCACGTCAGTCCATTCATCACCAAGACAAATAAAAATGGGCTAAGAGTTGATCCCTGGTGAAACCCCATCACCATTGGGAAATGCTCCAAGTCTCCTCCCATTGTCCCTACCCTGATCTTAGCTCAATCATACATGTTCTTGATCACCCTAGTATACGCCACAGGTACACCTCTAGCCTCCAAGCATTTCCATAGAACTTCCGTTGACTTTGTCGTATGTCTTTCTAGGTCGATGAATATGATATGTAGGTCCATTTTCCTCTCCACATATTCCTCCACCAATATCCTTACAAGATGAGTGAATTCTGTAGTCGATCTCCCTGACATGAATCCGAACTGATTAAAAAATAGAGATGCATCTCCTCACCCTTATCTCCACCACCCTTGCCAGACTTTCGTAGTATGGCTTAGAAGCTTGATACCCCTATAGTTGTTGTAACTATGAATGTCGCCCTTGTCCTTGTACAAAGGAATCATTGTACTCCACCTACATTCTTCGAGCATTTTCACGGTCTTAAAAATGACATTAAACAACCAGTCTGTCACTCCAGACCTGTCCTGCTTGTTTTCTTCCAAAATTTCACTGGGATCTCGTCAGGTCTGATCACTCTTCCCCTGCACATCCTGCGAACAACACCGTTAACCTCATCAACCTTTATACTCCTAGAGTACCCAAAATCGTGCCACTTCTCGGGGTGCTCCAAATCTCCCAACACAATGTCTTTGTCCCCTTCTTATTTCAAGAATTTATGAAAGTATGACTGCCATTTTCGTCTAATGAGAGCATCTTCCCCAAGTACTTTTCCGTCTTTGTCCTTGATGCACTTCACTTAATCCAGATTGCGTGCCCTCCTCTCCCTTGCCTTGGTTAACCTGTACACCTTTTTATCCCCGCTTTGTCCTTTAGTTCTGTATACAAGCGTTCAAAAGTACCGTTTTTGCTATCGTAACCGCTAGCTTTGCTTCCTTCCTCGCCATCTTATACCTTTCCTTGTTCGTCCGCTTCTCCTCCCCGTCCGTGCTTTCTACCAATTTCGCATACACAACCTTCTTTGCTTCCACTTTCCTTGGACTTCTCCATTCCACCACTAGTCTCCCTGGTGTCCACCACGGCTACCTCTCAAGACCCCAACACCTCTCTAGCTGCTTCTCTACAACCGGCCACCCTATCCCACATATTGGCATCCTCACTACTCTCCCAAGCCCCATAGCCATCAACTTCTTCTCCATCTCCTGGACACTGGTCATAGTCAAACTCCCCCATTGGGTTCTCGGTCGGTCATCTACGACTCCTCTTCCCCCTTTCCTCTTGATATCCAAATCTATCACCAAGAGCTTATGTTGGGTCATAAGGTACTCACTTGAAAGTCTATGTCACGCCCCGAACCATGGCCTGGGCGAAACACGGCACTCGGTGCCATACTGCATGTGACCGAGCGAGCCACATGGCTTGGCAACTATCATGAGGCATACATGAGCGGAAATATAACGTGAATGCATGATAAGCCTTTATAAAACGTAGTAAGTCATAATGCTTAATAAAAATACTTGTTTAAACATGAGTGCGGAAATAACATGAATGAGCCGAAAATGGCTATACACTTGCAATGTCTGACATAACATAACTGACTTGTCTAGTCTATGAAACCTCTATCATGATCTTGACTGGAAAACATACTTGCTGGGACAAGGCCCCCAGCATACCTTTAGATGCAAAACTAATTAAAGAATGACAATGTCTAAACCCCGAATGAGATGGGGCTCACCAATAAGCTGGTACGTGCAGATCCTACGAGCGCAGGCGTCGTCTTTGTAAATCCGTACTGCATCGTGAAATGCAGGCCCCCGGGCAATAAAAGGGGACGTCAGCACATTGAATGTACTGGTATGTAAAGCGACTGAAATAACATGGGACATGAAATAATAATGATAGGAGCTGAAACCTGGTCATGAACATGAATGCATATATTTATATATATAATATAACATGGTAAAAATATCATACGTAGGAGAGCAATAACTTATAACCGATCCATGGTCTGGTGCTTGCGTCCCGCCAGCAGAACACTCAGTCCTTGCCAGGGAACATGAGATTTAATAAAAATATGAAAGGATCCAGTCATTATGAGAGATCGTCCTACATGGGTGGAGCAATCGTCATCCTACGGTGGCTACATAGTTTCATGCTATACGAAGCCTTCTCGGTAATTAATGCAACTCCCAAAAACATGAACGTAATATAATTGGCTAAGAAGCCCATGATTTTCGTGAATTAACTTGTACTTGTCTTGTAATCATGATTTCACGAAATAACTTGTAAACATGGTTTCATGAGATAACTTGTAAACATGATTTCATAAAATAATTTGTAAGCATGGTTTCATGAAATAACTTGTAAATATGATTTCATGAAATAACTTGTAAATATGATTTCATGAAGTAACTTGTATTTAGAGAGTATGTATCTTGTATCATAGCATGAAAGTAATTATGTAATACATTTGCATGAAAACTTGTAGATATGTAGGATATTCATGAAACAATCATTCTTAGTCAAAAACATGCATGCAAGAACCCATGGAATACAAGATATGGGTTTTCATAGATTACGGACGGATTCTCAATAATCATAAAGAAATATTAAGAACACAATGATGGAATTATAACAATTCATACATAATATAATCATGGACATGGACCTAGGGTTATCATGAGCATGGTATTGAAACCCTAGTTTTGTATTGAAACCCTAGTTTAGTAGAGAAATCATAATTTTATGGATTTTGAGGCGTGGGGAAGAACAATGATGTTCCCACACTCGTAGATAGTAACTCTACATACCTTAGTTGCTCCAAAACTTGAATTAAATACTTGAGCTTTGAAGGAGATTTCCAAAACCTTGAATTCTTGATCCTTGAGATGGGTTTTCTTGAAAACCCTAGTTTTAGAATGATAATTTCTTGTTTAGATTACAAGGATAGATGTTAGAATTGAGTTGGAATAATTAGAGTAGGCTTACCTTGGTGTTCTTGATGATGGAAGAGGGTAGGAAGTCGTTCTAGGGCTTGAAGGAATGAAAATAATGTTTTGAACTGATATGGATGAATATATACTGTTCTGGAAAAATAAATTTTTCGACCTGAAATACTGGTCGTATTTCAAAATACGGGCCGTATTTTTAAATCCCGTATTTTGAAATATGGACTGATACAGCACTCTCTTCATAAAATGGCCATAACTTTTTGCACAATGTCCGTTTGACCTCGTAAGATACCGTTGGAAAGGTATTTCAATGCTCTACAACTTTCATCAAGGAAGTTTTCTCAAATTCCAAACAAGTTTTGAAATACGGGCCGTAAAGTGAAATACGGTCCGTATTTAACCATATGACCTCAAAATGTCAAATTCCAGAATGTTCAGAAATTCTTGGTTTCAGTTTACGGGCTCTGTTCATGGGCGTAAATTGAAATACGACCACTGTTCATGGGCGTAAACCACCATATCACAACTGAACAGGAAAATTTCAATTCCCACATTCTTTATCTGATTTTCTAAGTCTAGGATCGTGGTCAAAACTTTCGTTAAAGGTACGGGGTGTTACAATATCTCCCCCTTGGGATCATTCGTCCTCGAATGATGGGTCATGGTTAAGGATATGGCTGGACATGGCTTGAATGCCTGAACATGAATGAAAGATGACATAAAACATAAGAGCTTGACATGGTTACGTGGGAGCATGATCATGGATCATGAGAACTGAATGTGTGATTACATGGAAACATGGATACTGGAGCATGAGACATGAAACATGAGCGCTGGATACATGACATGAGCGTGAAACATGAGACATAACATGACATGGGGCATGGAAACTGACATGACATAGTTTCATGAAAACATCAGTGCCCAAACATGAGACATGAATAGCGAATACATGAACTTGAACGTGAAACGTGAGGCATGCATACATAAGGGACATTATAACTCTTCTCCAAAATGTCATTAAGCCGTCATTAATTCGATACTCGTAATTCTTGCACGACATACAACATATACCTTGCTTTCCTTAACAACTTTCATCTCCTACCTCCAATGTCTTTGAAATCTCATTTATAATCATTAAATATTACTTCTTACTCGTCAACATGTCGTGTACGTCATACCCTTCATGGGTCTATTCGTGGTACGCTAACAGGGAAATTTCCAAGGTGTAACATTCTCCCCTCTTTTGGAACATTCGTCCTCGAATGTTAAACATTCGGGATTCTACAAAAATTTCGCCAGAGTTTCCCCTATAATATGGCACTACCAACCTGTCACAACAGCCCATAATATTATTGCCTCACCGGGCTACATCACAATAGCACTATAAATTGGCCACACACGACCAAAAGCATGAAAAGAAAGCTTGCATACCTCAAAATCTTGGTGTTTCATCATAAATCTCTTACGCGGGGGCTGAAACAAGTGCGGGTACATGGATTTCATATCCTCCCGGCTTCCCATGTAGATTCCTCAACTTTCGACTCCTCCACAGACTTTCACCGAGGCTACTTCCTTAGTTCTCAACTTGCGAATCGACAGTCAAGAATGGCTATGGGGATCTCCTCATACGTCAAACTATCCTTAACTGTTATAGTATCAGTAGGAACAACCAACGACGGGTATCCTACACACTTCATCAACATGGATACATGAAACACGGGATGTATAGCAGCCAAATCTTGTAACAACTCAAGTTTATAGGCTACTAGTCCGACCTTTCGTAGAATTATGTAAGGTCCAATATATCTGGGGATGAGTTTGCCTTTCTTGCAAAATCTCATGACACCCTTCATGGGTGAGACTTTAAGGAACACCCAATCATCAACTGAAAAATTCTAAGTCCCTTCGCCTCACATCTGTATAAGACTTCTGGCGACTCTGAGCCATTTTCAAACGCTCCTGTATTAACTTGACTTTCTCTATATCCTGATAAACCAAATTTGATCCTAACAACTCTGCTTCACCAACTTCGAACCAACCAATTGGTAATCTAAACCTTCGCTCAAAAAGAGTTTCAAATAGTGCGATACCAATACTAGCATGGTAATCTTCTTCTTCTTTTTTTTTTTTTTTTTTTTTTTTTTTTTTTTTTAGTAAACTCAATAAGAGACAGGTGGTCATCCCAAATACCATTGAAATCAAGGACACATGGTTACTGAACTGAATGAATACAAGATTACTAAACTGCTGAGATACTAAACTGAATGTCTATTGAACTGACTGAAGACTGGGCTGACTGAATACTGAGCTAATTGAATACTGGATTAGCTGAATACTGAGCTGACTGAATACTGGATTAGCTGAATACTGAGATGACTGAATACTAGACTGGCATGAATACGTAAGTACTGGACTGATATCTGAGTACTAAGCTGACATAAATATCTGAGTATTGAACTAACATGAATATCATAACATGAGATCTGAATAGCGTATCTGTCTGACCATTTGTCTGAGGATGAAAAGCTGTGCTAAGGTTCACCTTTGTACCCAATCCTTTCTGAAAGGATTTTCAGAAGTTCGCTGTAAACTGAGCACCATAATCTGAAATAATGGACACTAGGGTCCCATACAATATGGCAATTTCATTAACATATGACTTGGCATAATTTTCTGTTCAATCGGTGGTCTTAACTGGCAAGAACTGCGCTGACTTCGTAAGTCTGTCCACAATCACCCAAATTAAATCATGCCTCCTAGCTGAACGAGGTAGACCTGATACAAAGCCTATATTGATCATTTCCCATTTTCAGACAGGATTATCAACATTCTGAGCCAAGCCACCAGGCCTATGGTGTTCGGCTTTCACCTGCTGACAATTCGGGCACTTAGCTACAAAATCTGCCACATTCTTCTTCATATTGTTCCACCAGTAAATCTCCTTGAGATCATGATACATCTTAGTGGAACCTGGGTGAATGGAATACCTAGAGTTGTGAGCTTCTAACATGATTCGCTCTCTGAGCCCATCAACATCTGGAACGCATAATCTGCCTTGATATCTCAAGGTACCATTATCTCCCTCCTGCTCAAAAGCTAAGGCTTTCTATTCGTGAATCCTCTCTTTCATCTGCAGCAAGTAGGAATCACCAAACTGCTTCTCTCTAACTTCAATGACTAAGCAGGAATGACTTGTTCTGGGCAATAACTCCACCCATTTCGGAGTCTGAAAGTCAAATTCCTAGCTTGGATAAGCAGTGAACTTCTTTCACCTTAGTTCTCTTATCTGCCTAAATCATGAGCTGTACTTCCCATACTTGATTTTTTTCTGAGATACTTCCTAAAATACTCATATTACTGTTGTGCGCTAGGTCTTTCATGAGCACCTTAAAGATTAGAGTCTTGTGCAATGGCACTACCCTTTGACACATATCTGAGCATGATCTTATAGTTTTTACGTGATCGCCTAATCGATAGTAATTGAACTTGACAATATTCGTTCGACGATCATTCTACTCAATTCAGGTTTCCTCTAAGATGAGGCATATTCCTTATGAAGACTATCTCATGATGCCAACTTAACTGTACTAAGGTTCTTCATATCTCATACTAACCAGTCGGGTCTTCAATTATCTCGCTGAACTTACTGGCGATTTATGCATCTCCCCCTTAGACCAAGGCTAACATCTTATACTTACAATTTCTTCTCTTTTGATGGGATTCAATTAACATTCCTTATCTTCTGTAATTCCTTTGTACTCTACAACATTGATGAATCTTTCGACTCCCATCTGAGCAATTTCTCATGGGGAAAGAGAACTAAATTTACTTATATGAACGGGTTGCTACTGTATTCATAACTGGCATACTCCATCTTAACGACTTAACTCTGCTCACACTTGTAAATCTTAAGACAACCTCTTTTGACAACTATTAAAGGCTATTCTTCTGTAGTTTGCTCTCTTACGACTTTAGCTGATTTTTTCTTCCACTAATCACTCTACTCTAACTTTACTTAAGCCCTTGTTTTCTCACACACATTCGGATGTATCCGAACCTGTCACCCACTCAAGGTGTTCATCGAATAGGAAATCAAATCTTATTTCTCAAAGTCAGTCGTACTCGTAACTTAGTCAAATCTTATTATTACTGTTGACATGGCTTTTCCAGATATATTACGAATTTATATCTTATTCTCCTTCTATTTCTAGAAAAATTTTGGTAGAGTTTCCTCTGTATTTCTTACTATTCTAAAAACCTGCACGCAGGAAATACCAACAATGCCTCACAAGGCCAACATGTATACATATATATCATATCATATCATAGCCACACAGGGCTCCCAATTTCAACGACAGTATAAAAATGATGAACTTACCTCATATGTCCAACTCAGATGTACCTGTTATAATTTCCTGTTTATTTTCCCCTTTCAATCTTTAACTGCAGATGGAGTGGGTCACCGATGACCTCCGATAGAAAACGTACGCCACCACTTCCTTGAGATTCTTCATGATTTACGTTTCTTGCAGACATAGCTCCTTTTCCAATTTCTCTGATATCCTCTCCCTGTTGTATTCCATTCTCCTTTCTCAAGAACATCATTATCATTCAACATACCATTCATTCCACTACACCCTTCTCGGGCAACTTACATTGTATTCCACTTTCAATAGCACTTGAAGTCCCATTCGTTACCGTGCTAAGTCTTGCACAATTGTACTCCTATGGGTAAACATCCTTACTTGGACCTTGAATTCCTGTTCATCTCTTGCGCATTCGAAACGTACGTAATTCGAGAGGAAGAGAAGTTACTTATTGCTCTAAGCTTCATGGCACGATCTAGAGTAGAAAGAAATGAGACAAATCCTGAATGTCTTGGTGGTCAACTGTTTATATGTATGGGGCCCTCACACATATAAAAGTGACCCCACCGGACACGGTTTCATAGACTCCCTAAAGACACTTGAACCTAGGCTCGATACCAAGTTTTGTCACGCCCGAACCATGGCACAGGCGAAACACGGCACTCGGTGCCATACTGCATGTGACCGAGCGAACCACATGGCTTGCTGAACTATCATGAGGCATACATGAGCGGAAATATAACGTGAATGCATGATGAGCCTTTATAAAACGTAGTAAGTCATAATGCTTAATAAAAATACTTGTTTAAACATGAGTGCGGAAATAACATGAATGAGCCGAAAATGGCTATACGACTCTGAATGTCTGACATAACATAACTGACTTGTCTAGTCTATGAAACCTCTATCATGATCTGACTGGAAAACATACTTACTGGGACAAGGCCCCCAGCATACCTTTAGATGCAAAACTAATTAAAGAATGACAATGTCTAAACCCCGAATGAGGTAGGGCTCACCAATAAGGCCGGTACGTGCGGATCCTGCGAGCGCAGGCGTCGTCCTGTAAATCCGTACCTGCATCGTGAAATGCAGGCCCCCGGGCAATAAAAGGGGACGTCAGCACATTGAATGTACTGGTATGTAAAGCGACTGAAATAACATGGGACATGAAATAATAATGATAGGAGCTGAAACCTGGTCATGAACATGAATGCATATATTTTTATATATAATATAACATGGTAAAAATATCATACGTAGGAGAGCAATAACTTATAACCGATCCATGATGCGGTGCTTGCGTCCCCCGGCGAACACTCATCCTTGCCGGGGAACATGAGATTTAATAAAAATATGAAAGGATCCAGTCATTATGAGAGATCGTCCGGGACATGGGTGGAGCGATCCTCATCCTACGGTGGCTACGTAGTTTCAGGCTATCTGAAGCCCTCCTCGGTAATTACAGCACTCCCAAAAACATGAACGTAATATAATTGGCTAAGAAGCCCATGATTTTCGTGAATTAACTTGTACTTGTCTTGTAATCATGATTTCACGAAATAACTTGTAAACATGGTTTCATGAGATAACTTGTAAACATGATTTCATAAAATAATTTGTAAGCATGGTTTCATGAAATAACTTGTAAATATGATTTCATGAAATAACTTGTAAATATGATTTCATGAAGTAACTTGTATTTAGAGAGTATGTATCTTGTATCATAACATGAAAGTAATTATGTAATACATTTGCATGAAAACTTGTAGATATGTAGGATATTCATGAAACAATCATTCTTAGTCAAAAACATGCATGCAAGAACCCATGGAATACAAGATATGGGTTTTCATAGATTACGGACGGATTCTCAATAATCATAAAGAAATATTAAGAACACAATGATGGAATTATAACAATTCATACATAATATAATCATGGACATGGACCTAGGGTTATCATGAGCATGGTATTGAAACCCTAGTTTTGTATTGAAACCCTAGTTTAGTAGAGAAATCATAATTTTATGGATTTTGAGGCGTGGGGAAGAACAATGATGTTCCCACACGTAAATAGTAACTCTACATACCTTAGTTGCTCCAAAACTTGAATTAAATACTTGAGCTTTGAAGGAGATTTCCAAAACCTTGAATTCTTGATCCTTGAGATGGGTTTTCTTGAAAACCCTAGTTTTAGAATGATAATTTCTTGTTTAGATTACAAGGATAGATGTTAGAATTGAGTTGGAATAATTAGAATAGGCTTACCTTGGTATTCTTGATGATGGAAGAAGGTAGGAGGTTGTTCTAAGTCTTGAAGGAATGAAAATAATGTTTTGAACTGATATGGACGAGTATATACTGTCTGGAAAAATAAATTTTTCGGCCCGGTTAAATGCGGCCGTATTTCAAAATACGGGCCGTATTTTGAAATACGGTCGTATTTTGAAATATGGACAGCACTGCCTCTGTTCAGTAAAATGGCCATAACTTCTTGCACAGATGTCCGTTTGACCCCCGTAATATACCGTTGGAAAGGTATTTCAATGCTCTACAACTTTCATCAAGGAGGTTTTCTCAAATTCCAAACACGTTTTGAAATACGGGCCGTAAAGTGAAATACGGTCCGTATTTAACCATATGACCTCAAAATGTCAAATTTCAGAATGTTCATAAATTCTTGGTTTCAGTTTACGATCACTGTTCATGAGCGTAAATTGAAATACGACCACTGTTCATGGGCGTAAACCACCATATCACAACTGAACAGGAAAATTTCAATTCCTACATTCTTTATCTGATTTTCTAAGTCTAGGATCGTGATCAAAACTTTCGTTAAAGGTACGGGGTGTTACAGTCTATCACAAAAAGTCTACCCATTTTTTTAGTACACATACTTTTCTAAAGTCACATAGTAATTTTTTTCTGGTGGGTCGGGTCTGGTTTGTTTAAAAAAATGGGTAGACTTATTTTTTTAAATTCACGAAGATATTTTTTAAACGAACCATACCCCACACATCAGAAAAAAATTACCATGTGGCTTTAGAAAAATATGTCTACTAAAAAAAACAGGTAGACTTTTTTTTAAAGTCACGTGGCATCTTTGTTAATTAAAAAATAACCTAAATGATTTTTAAAACAAATTCCGTCAGCGAAAAGGGTATATTTGCACCATTTTGTAACGGCAGGGGTATATATACACCACTTTCGTAATGAAGATATCTGCTCTAAATCGCAAAGTTGAGGAATAAATTTGCACCTTTGCCCTATATTTTATAGCATATCCCGTATTGTTTCAAGCCAATATTTCAAACATTTATCGATAAAAATATATCCGCTAAATAATTCTATCGATATTTAAATTTTATTATTTTGCATAACTTGTGCACCAACCAAATGATTCCTTAAGATTTCGAATTAAATGGTCAAATAATTTTCTAATTAATTAAAAACATAAAATAATAATTTAATCTCCTGTCTGGAAGCTCTCCCTTTCTCCCTTGTCAGTGAAGAAGACTAGAAGCTTCCAGATACCTAGTACTGTACTTGATTAATTGTGTCTGTTCTCGCATTTTTAAGCTAAGATAAAATTATTGAAAAATACATTTCCCAAAGTGATGTTATTTTCTCTCTCTCTTTTTTTTTTTAATTTTTTTTTAGATAAAGTGTTGGAAATAACCAAGATTAATAATCTAAAGTTGTTTAGGATTGGTGTTTAGTATTTATTTATTCATATCTAATTAGGATTTATTTGTCTTGTTCATATTGAAATGGGCTTTCTAATCCTAGAGTGTGTTCGGTATGGAGGAAAACATTTTTTGGAATCCAATTTTCTCATGTTCGTTTGGTCAAAAATTTTGAAAAATATTTTCTTTAGGAAAACAAGTTCCTCAAAAACGGGAAAAAGTAGGGAAAACAAGTCCACTAGTGTATTGCAGCAACCACCCTACCATCACCCAACCCACCCCCAACCACAAAACCCCAACCACCCCTCCCCCTGGCGACCCAACCCCCGCAACCCCCAACTACCAAACCCCAACCAATCCCCCACCCCCCACCCAACCCACCCCCAACCACCAAACCTCAACCACTCCCGCAACCCATGCACCACTCCCCGCACCCTACCCCCATCCCGCACCCTCGCCCCCCCCCCTCCCCCTCATTTTTTTTTTTTGTTTAATTTTTCTTTTTGGGTTTCTACACCGCTACATCCCTCCCCCCACCCTCCCGCCACCCCACCCCCACCACCCCCCTTCCCCCCCCCCCCCCCCCCCCCCCCCGTTTTTTTTTTTTTTTCTTAAAAATAGTTTTGAAAAGTTTTCTTTTTTGATTCCTACACCCACCCCCCGCACGCACCCCTTACCCCCTCCTGAATTTTCTACTTCCTATTTAATTTTACCTTTATTAAAATTAAAATTTTGTGTGGTTAAAAATTAAAATTTTTGGAGGGTGTGGTGGTGTGTCGGGGGGGAGGGTGGGGTGGGGTGGGTCCACGCCGGGGGGATGTGCTGGTTTAGAAAATCCAAAAAAAAAAAAAATTAGGGTGGGGCGTGGGGGTGGGGTGGGGGTTGGTGTGGTATGGGGTGGTGAGGTTGGGGTGGAGTTGTGGGGTTTGGGTGGGTATTTTTTCTGAAAATGTTTTCTTCCAGCCAAACGAACATGAGAAAATAAGTAAGAAATTCACTTATTTTTCACTACCCAAACGAACATGAGAAAATAAGTAGAAATCCACTTATTTTCCAAGAGAACATTTTCCAGGAAAACATTTTCCTCCATACCGAACACACCCCTAGTCGATGTTGGTTTTTTAGTATTATAAATAGTGATGCTCTGTCACATATTTTTATTGTAATGAGATTCAAGAGTTTTGAGTTATTGAGTAAAGTCTCCTACCTTTTCTCTATAGTTTGATAAATTTGTTCTATACAGCCATTATTGGATCTTTCACTTGTGCTTATATCATTCCTTTGAGAATTTTTATTTCTTTTGATGTTATTATCTTATGTTGACTCACTGCAAAATTATTGCTTCCTTCGGTTTATATTATTACATATACGATATTTAGCTTGGAAATGCTTCTTTAAGAAATTCATTTGCCCCTAAAAAGTAAGAGGGTTTTTTTTCACTAAATTATCTTAATTAAATTTATTTAATATGATTTTTTGGTAATATAAAATATACTTATTTATATAGAAATAAATCTAAAAAAAAAATTAGTAACTTCTTGATTAATGTAGAAAATTATTTATTTTGAACTAAATATATAGTATACCGGACAAAGTATATTTACTTATTTTTATTACAAGGGAACCCACAATACTTATCCTTTGGGTGCGCACGGGCAGAAACCCGCTCTGTGCCATAGCCCGCAAACCACATAGAAGAGGTAACCCGCACTAGGCAAGCCACGTGCGACGAGCTTGACTCAGAAGGCAAATCCCCTACTTTCGTAAGCAGGGGGTTTCGAACTTGAGACCTCCATTATGAAAGCCCCATGCTCAACCAAGCCACCCTTGCGGGTATACCGGACAAAGTATCTTCTAGCTTCATCATACTTCTTTGTCATTGTAAAGAATGAATCTTGTTCCGAACTCAACTCCAAACGCTAGTTTATAGGATAGAGAATTGTTCAAGTCCATATAAGGATACCAAATCTCTCATCCCTAAACGATGTTGGACACTCAACAGTCTTTTCCGCCTTTACTCTTCCCTACAAAACCTTTATCTTTTTTAATTTATATATGGAGTAAACTGATTCAATTGACTTAGATTGATCTTGGGCAGTGAAAAGGATAATAAAAGAGAAAAGGATTCACGAAAGATTATTTATTTCAAAAAAATTAAATTCAATAAAATCAGAGCGAAAAGTCGTAAGCATATCGTACTTGTTAAGTCCATTCATGTACAAAGTTACTCCCAGTAACTGAACGTGCAAATTGATCTTTTTAACCCTCTGCTTGCATTGTAGGAATAATTAATAAAATAATGTCCTACCATTAGCATATCAATTATTCTGAAAGTAATTAAAAGCAATATCATTGACTGAAGGATGGGTGGTAAAGTGATAATTATATATTTAATGTGGCCGACGAAGATTAACAGTTAATTTTAATTCCATTGACATTTGTGCTCCTGTTATGATAGTATCAAATAAATCATCTGGTGCAATATGGTATAAGTATATAGGCGAACCGCAAATCAAGGGTGTATAAATAAATAAAAGAAGCTAAGCGAAGGGGGAGCATTATCGTTGGGACAAACCAAAAGATGTAGTAGTCTAATTAAAGGACTCGCTAATACTAATGGAACAAAAAAGGTAGAACTAAATAAACATTTGTTTATGTAGGAATTGCATCATCGTACCTACTTGAATTCTGTTTCTGCGTGTGCAAGAATTCTCTCTCATTCAACTTGTCAAAAAATTTCTTGGAGACTGCGGAAGAAGAGAAAAAGAAGATGCAGGGGTATAAACTAATATTTTTTGTTTGGTACAGTATTAAATAAAGATCTTAAAAACGCTCGTAAGCAATATAGTTTAAGTTTGCTAGGAGAAGAAACCCCATATACTTAAAAGCTTTACTCTAAAGTATCAAGGCCTCTTAATGATTGTGTCCTTCATTTGCTAGAAAGTCGGCATACTAGTTTTCCTCCATCTAGACATGTCGAATCGTGACCCTATTGGACTTCAACAAATATCAACAATCTTCAATAATAGGTCGTAGCAGATGATATCATACATCTTCTTCATTAATAAGCTCGACAACTAGCAATTAATTAATCAGTTTCCACTTCTATAGCTTCATAATTCATTTGATTTGCGACCTTTAAACTTTGCTTGATGATCCACAATTCTGTAGTTAGGCTTGAATTAGGCTTCATCTTACCTGAGTATCCCAATAAGCACTTTTCCTGATCATCTCTAAAGATCCCTGCAAAAGCAGCATCACTAGAGTGTATCTTGATAGTAGCATCGGTGTTCAGTTTTATCTTTCTTGCACAAGGCGGATACCAAAAAATTTGTTTGACTTGTTTAGAAATAGAAATCTGACTAGGAAACACTTCAACAATTTCGCGTTGGTAGGAGCGGCGGGATGCAATGAGTATATAAATCAATAAAGACAAAAAAATAATAATAAATGACAAGATAAATTAGATACATATGAAACAAAAATCGATGTAGAGAGCCACTGAGCGTAATTTATTATTTGATTGCATATAAGAGGAACATGAAGTTATTTATCGTTACACCTCGTAGTTTTGTATGTTGAGATTCGATCTACCTTTCAGGAGATATATGAGATTATATACGTTTACCTTATGATTGTGAGGGTTTAAGTTCATAAAATAAGCTATGGAAGGGTTGAAGGGCAGGTGAATCAAGGAAATTAAAATTTGTTGGAACTTTGAAGAAAATATGAGGGGCAATTTTGGCCCAACCTGGAGAAAGAATATTTTTTAGTATATGAGGAATTTTGAGGCAAAGAAAAAGCCTAAAGTGAAGTTCATGAAGTCTAGTTTTCAACGCAACAAACCGCTTATCTATACGGCATCGGAGTAAGGAGATATAGACGTTACTAATCTGGCTGGCAGGCCAGGAAATTGCTCTGCGCGAACGGGCCAGGAGGTGGCGCGAACGCGTAGAAGGGTGACTAGGCAACCCAGCGCGAACGCGCTGAGTACTTTCTAGGTCAGTGCAAACCAACTCTAGACAAGTATAAAAAGGGGATTACCCCCTTATATTCAGACCAAAACACCCCAAAAAGTTCCCAAATATTCTGGAACTATCCCCCAACTTCTGTCCATTAAATTTTACCGCGAATTAAGTGAAATCTCCGAATTTAGGTCCGGACAAAGATATAGTTGTGATTATTATATCGTATTACGGCGAAACTTGGCTTGGATTCAAGGTGGTAATTGAAGGTATTGTAGTTCTAGCGGGTGAAAGATTACGAGACTACGAATGATCGTAAATAGATTGCAAGATGGGAGGTAGGTTGAAAAGTCGAGAAGTAAGCTTCTAGGTATATTAAGGCTAAACCCATCTTTCTTAAGGCATGATTCCTTTGTTGTGAACCTATATATGATATCTTCTATAACCCTATTTCTAAAAATACCAAAGCTTACAGTTCCCGATGTTCCTGTTATATCATTGAGCTTGTTTCATGGCTATTGATGTTATTCATTGATGTTGATCTCACCTTATGATCTTGTTCCTTCAAGGTGAGACGTGTTTATGATGATGGTTCCCTAATAATAATCCAACAAGTTTAGGAACAGGTTCTTAAAGAATGTTTTATAGGACATGAATAGAGTGCTAGTAGAGGATCCCTAATGAGGTATTTAATGTTCGAACAGAGGTTTATGTTGTATTTTAGGACTTGGTTAATGTTTAGTCAAGCGGGAAAAAGTACTAATGGCCTGAGCTGTGCTTATAAGTCTTATGAGATTATGTAGACCCTACGGGTTAAGTAATGACTATGGGAAGTGTATAGAGAGTACTTGTAGAAGTTTGGTTATGATGTCGATTATAATTACCACTGGTCTATGACCAGTCGGGCACATGTTACCACCGGGCTACGGCCGGTTAGGCAGTTATGTGTTTACCACTGGTCTACGACCGGTTGGGCAGATATGTATTTACTACCATGCTATGACTGGTTGGGAAATTATTACCGCCGAGCTACGGCCGGTCGGGCAGTTACCACTAATCAGTCGGGCAGTTGCGCTCTACCGTCGGGCGATAATCGGACAGGCAGTTACCACCGTGCTACGGCCGATCGGGCAGTTACCACTGATTAGTTGGGCAGTTAGTACCAGGACGGCAAGTAAGTTAGAGACACAGTATTGTACATGGATGTAGTGAAAGATATGAGAGTATTAAGAGACATGCGTACTAGATTCTCATTGGTAAGTCGGGGGGTGCCGAGGGTTGACTCTTGTCCTTCTTCTTGCGGTATATATTTATTATATTACATTTCCGTCTTACGTCGGGTACATTATTCGTACCGACGTCCTTTCTTGCATGAGGCTGTGTGTTCATGCCCACAGGTGTAGACAGACGGGACGAGGATCTTCCGCAGTAGGCTGCTTTCAGGTACTAGTTTTGATTGGTAGGCTCCACTTCTTCCTGGAGCATTGCTGAGTCTGGGTTGTATATGCATTTTGTGATAAGGGTATGTCGGGCGCCCTGTCCTGACTTATGTACTTCAGTCATGCTCATAGAGGCCTTGCAGACAGATTCCTGTGTACAACTCAGTTATATTTTGTTAGTGGATATGTTGACGTCGTAGGCCCTTTGTATATATACGTATACCTGATATTATATTCATAGTTGGCCTTCTTGGCCTTATTTTGCCGTTTGAGACATAGAGGATGCGAGTTATTAGTTGGTTCGCTCGGTTTTCGTAAGATGCCGGGTGCCAATTACGCCTCACCAAGGTTGGGGTGTGACATTTATTTTCATAAAAATTTCTATTACACTCTTTTCATATGTGTCACATAATTAAAAATATAAGTGTGACACGACATGATGATTGCTAGCCATTATTTAGAATATCATCCAGTCATTCAAGCATTAGCTTAATAGTCATAGCAACAAATTCGTCGTGTGAGAAGAACTGTTGCCATATTTGTCTAAACTTTGGGTAGACCCTGATAATATGTGAAGAATCCTCCACATCACCATCACATCGATCACGCTTTGGTGAATCAGTTATCTTTATGTTAAATCGAAGTTCATTTGACATAAGTCTACCATGTCTAACAAGCCATAGAAAGTAATTTATCTTTCTCAGGGATACACAACTTCCATATAGTATTCTGTTGTCAATCATTTGGAGTAGGTGCATCATCACAAGCAATCTTATATGTCAATTCAGTGCTAATTTTTATTACCCGTTCGATTCCAAGTGAGTTTATCTACAAAAAATACATTGTCAGAGATAAAATATTATTACAGATGGTTCAAGATAAGAAGTTATATATGTTAAGTCCCGTTTGTCCCATTTGTCATTCAGTAAGACATCAAATACTTTAATGGAAGTATCAATCAGATTAATATCAGTAGTAGCTTTGTCAATGTGAGGCACCATGTCACACCCCAACCTAGGTGAGGCGTGGCTGGCACCCAGTGTCGTACTGGCCCGAGCAAACTACTCTGTAACTCAAGATCGATGGACGTAAAACAGAACATACATAGGCCGACTTGGCCGAACTCGTTCTTTCTATAAACTATCATGGGCCAACATGGCCACAACTACATATATACTGTAAGTGGGCAAGCATCGTATTAGTGATTCATTATACTCAAAAGATATCTATATGTACGGGCCGAGGAGGCCACTATGGATATTATGTTACACCTGGGAAAATTTTTGTGTCGTTCATATCGTAAGTTGGTTAATGTAAGCTCGGGAATGAGACCATCCGTGAAAAACGATGGAAAAAAATTGAGCCCCTGAAATAATTTCACTGGTTGAAATGTAACGCGGATGAACAGTAACACGGGTGAACAGTGCGCGGGATGAACAGTACAAATCAGAAATATTAGAAACGAGAAATTTAATTTTTTGCATCATTTTTCTATCTCTTTCTCACCCCTAAACTCCCTCTAAACTCTTCCAAACCCCCTATAATCAATTCCCATGGATTCAAGAGCCAAACACAAAGATTTGATGCAAGTTACATCTTGAAAGTTAGCCTACGTGAAAGGAAATCACTTTTATCGTATTAGGTTGTTGTTGAAGGTGAATATAAGCTAAGGGAAGCTTGGGATTCAACTTGGGGCTACTGTATAAGGTGAGTATCTATTGTTTTTCTGATTGTACTTATGATTATTTTGATGTTGATTGAGGTGAATTGACGAGAAAATCATGAACTTATGAATAGAATTGCTATTCGGAAGTAGTTGATTTTGCGGACTGTTTTCTTGTTATAATCCTATGGTATAAGGCTGGAATTTGTAATAAATGATTTCATTATTATGTTGAGAATATTATTAAGTGAAGAAAGGACTTACAAAAGGTAATACGGGTATATCTGTTCCAATCCGAGCTTGTCGCTCGTCGTGAAATGCTAGTAACTTATTGTCGTGTTGTTGGACTGTTTTGAAGATGTAAATATGGTTCTAATTTCTGGAAATTATGGAATATAACCTGACTATATTGTGGCTATTGTTGTTAAGATTATTCATGTTTTAATTGAAGGAAGTGAAAAAGGAAAACATGTAAAACTAGGACTCGGAAGTGAAGGTTGAAGAGTTAAAACATATAGACTGTTTAGAGATTATCTTTATGATTTTTTGGGTGGAAAAGGATATGGTAAACATAAGTATAATTTTATGAAAGGTGTGGACTGAATTATGAAAGAAGAATTGGGTTCGAATTGCGCTTTGTTATTCGTTAAACGAGCTTGCCGCTCTCTATGATTCTTAAAGTAATCGAAGAGGGTTTATATTAGATTATATTGTAGTTGTTGC
>NC_081346.1:34437999-34443687 GCF_029784015.1 Lycium ferocissimum
TAAAAATCAATGTGCCATAATTTCCGGCATCAAGCTTGTCAATGATGTTTTAATACACATGAGGCATTGTATTTTGGAGTTGTTGTGACGGGATGGCTCGATATTACAATTACAGAGAAAACTCTGGCAAAATTTTCATAGAAATCCCTAAGAGCTTAACATTTGAGGACGAATGTTCCTAACAGGGGAGAAATATTACACCTTGTAGTTTTTGTACGTTGAGATTCACTAGGTGTTAGCTGTTCAATTATGGACACTGGAGCTATTATCGAAAAGATATGAGATCATATGCGCTTATCTTATGATTAAAAGGGTTTGAGCTCATTTAATAGGTCATGGAAGGATTGGAGAACAAGTGAACTAAGGAGATTAAGCTTTTGGAACATTGGGAAAAAGTTGGGTAAGATTTGGTACGATAATTTTGGTCTAACTTGGAGAAAGAAAATCTTTTAGTATATCAGTAGTTTTGGAGTGAAACAAAAGCCTAAAATGAAGTTCGAGAAGTCTAGTTTCCAACGCAACAAACCGCGCATCATTCCGACATCAAAATCAAGCATTATAAGTGTTTTAAGTCAGACTGCTAGAGCAAGGATTAATTCTGTGCGAACGCGCCTGTAGGTGGCGTGAACGCGCAGAGGAGCAAGGGATAACTCAGCGCGAATGCGCCCCAAGGTGGCGCGAACGCGCTGAGCAAATTCTAGGTCGGTGCAACCTGATTCTAGAACATTATAAAAGGGGGCTTACCCCCTCATTTTTCATCCAAACACCTCTCAAAACACCCGAAATATTCTGGAACTTTCCCCCAACTTCCGTTTTTAAAATTTTAGCGCGAATTAAGTGGAGTCTCCGGATTTAGGTTCAGACAACGTATAGTTGCGATTATCATATCATATTGCGGTGAATCTTAGCTGGAATTCAAGGTGAATTTTGAAGATATTGCGGTTCTAGCGGAAGTAAGGTATGAATTTCTCCTTATTGCTATTAATTTAGGTTTAATTATGGAGATGGATCTATCAAATGATCGTGTACCAAATTTGTTGGTTGAGAAATTGGATAAATATCGTGTGGGATGTTTTATGGAATATTTTGGTATTGATGATGATGTTATTAGCATTGGTGTTGTTGTTGTTGTTACGTTGGTTGTTGGTATTGTGATTTCGGGCTAGGGATATAAACAGGGGAGATGCTGCCCGAATTTTGGCAGATTCTAAACGAGTGTAATTTGAGGACTTAAGATAGGCATATAACGATAAGCCTAACGATAGTATGAATTCTCTTGAATGTAGATTTACGGGCTCGGGAGGATAAATGTTAAGTAGTTAAGGATACTAAAGGTATGTTAAGGCATCCTTTCTTTCAAAAGGCATGATTCCTATGTTATGATTCCATACATGTTTGCTATAACATCCTTATTTTCAAAAAGCTAGAATTTCACGATTCTCAAAGCTCTTATGATGCCAAAGATAGATGTTTTCTATGATGATAATGATGATGATCCCATTCTAGAGATTCCAAAGCTTATAGATTTGATGTTATTATGAGAATATTGATCTTATTTCATGATTTTCTTGATTTCATTCATTATTTTTTGTCTCACCTTATGCTACTTGTTCCTTCAAGGTGGGATATAACGATGATGATTGCTCCATAAGATAATTGGAGGTTACCGACCTTACGTCACTCCGATAGAATTGTAATTTTTATTTGGGCTCTGATACATGCTACTTATGTTATATATGTATATATATATATATATGGGATATGGGAAGAAGGGCGATGCGTTATATACGCATAACCACCTAATCAGTTGGCATATTATGATATCGTCCCGGACGCGGGATCATAGGTATATGGATCGGGATGCACGTTCCGCAGCAATATAATATATATGGATTGGGCTACACGTTCCGCAGCAATATATTATATTTATGGATCGGGCTGTACGTTCCGCAGCACTATTATGTTTTATATGTATGAAAAGTGTTTTTTATAAAAAGCTAAGCATATATGATATCCGCCTTAAGAGGCAATCAGATGTACAGGTCATCTCTTTAACTTATGTTATATTTCATATCTCTTATTATGTTGTTATTCATGCCTTGCATACTCGGTACAATATTTTTACTGACGTCCTTTCTTATGGACGCTGCGTTCATGCCCGCGAGCGGACGGAGTGAAGCCGGACACGATTCTTAGAAGCTTTTACCGGTGGAGTTCGAAAGGCTCCGGTTATTTTGGCTATGACTTATTAATCACCGCTTCTTTGTGTATATACTTGGTCAAGGCGGTCCCCTTGCCCGTCCTTATGGATTCCTGTATTCTATATATAGAGAGGCTCATAGACAGATGCATGTACCTAGATACTCCATAGCCTTATCAGCTCATATTGTTGTATAGTATTTAGGCAGCCTTGTTGGCTTATGTTTATGGGCATGGTTGTTGACGATTACATAAATATGTGCCATTATCTTGTGATACATGTCCTTGCAGAGTATACGCCAAAATTCGGGAAGCATCTCCCATGTTTATATCCCTAGCCCGAAATCACAATACCAACAACCAACATAACAACAACAATAACACCAACACCAATAACATCATCATCAATACCAAAATATTTCATAAAACATCCCACACGATGTTTATCCATTTTCTCAACCAACAAATTTGGTATACGATCATTTGATAGCTCTATCTCAATAATTAAACCTAAATTAATAGCAATAAGGAGAAATTCATACCTTACTTCCACTAGAACCGCAATATCTTCAATATTCACCTTGAATTCCAGCCAAGATTCACCGCAATACGATATGATAATCATAACCATACGTTGTCTGAACCTAAATCTGCAGACTCCACTTAATTCGCGCTAAAATTTTATAAACAAAAGTTGGGGGAAAGTTCCAGAATATTTTGGGTGTTTTGAGAGGTGTTTGGATGAAAAATGAGGGGGTAATCCCCCTTTTATAATGTTCTAGAGTCGGGTTGCACCGACCTTGAATTTGCTCAGTGCATTCGCGCCACCTTGGGGTGTGTTCGCACTGAGTTATCACTTGCTCCTCTGCTCGTTCGCGCCACCTACAGGCACGTTCGCGCAGAGTTAATCCCTGCTCTGGCAGTCTGACTTAAAACGCTCATATTGCTTGATTCCTATGTCGGATTGACGCGTGGTTTGTTGCGTTGGAAACTAGACTTCCTGAACTTCATTTTAGGCTTTTTGTTTCACTCCAAAACTCCTAATATACTAAAAGATTTTCTTTCTCCAAGTTAGACCAAAATTATCCTACCAAATCTTACCCAACTTTTTCCCAAAGTTCCAAAAGCTTAATCTCCGTAGTTCACTTGTTCTCCAATCCTTCCATGACCTATTATATGAGTTCAAACCCTTTTAATCATAAGATAAGCGCATATGATCTCATATCTCTTCAACAATAACTCCAGTGTCCATAATTGAACGATTGACTAACACCTAGCGAATCTTAAAGTACAAAAACTACGAGGTGTAACAAATGCATATCTTATTGGCATATTATATGAGAGTTTTGATGATTGATAAAGTAAATGAACAAGGCAAGTAAAGAAGGTTTTCACACTTGGTTCATAGAGATGGGTACAGATTATAGATCACAGAACCAAGTGATTGAGTGGCTGCAGATATGTTTATGTGTGTGTAAATCAAAGACTGTTGTCGGAAAATGGGGAATAAAATAGGCTTATGGTCATGTTCCATCTCAGACAAGTGAGAAGATTCATTGGCACAAGCACCATGTGCTTGGACTAGGTCCAAGAACATGTTCCGGATCTGATCTATTTGTGTAGGATTTGTGTTTTTTGGTAAAGACTTGGCGGTCAAGTTTGAAGGATTCCTTTCCATATTTATCAAGATACTTTAAACTCCTACAAGGACAATGAAGCCGCATGGAAAGGTAAGAATCCTAAGTCAACTTAAACCCTATTAAAACTAATAGGCTGATTCACAAAGGGTTTAGGTTTGGTCGACTTGCTGCGCACTCAATGCTTTATATATACGAGTCTTACCAAGAAGAAGTTTTACATATTCACAAAGAGATAAATAAAAATATTTAGTGAAATCAATCAGTGCAATACTGAGCGTTGTGATTCCAGAAGTGCCACCTAATACTACGAAGAAGATTAAAGAAGCTGTTCTATAGAGTTTATATTTCTTACAGTTCTTGAGTCTAGAATTGTGTATTATGTTTGTTTATCGAGTTGTATCTTTATACTATTTCATAGTAGCATAAATTTTAGGTACAAACAATTAGTCAAATTCAACTTCAAGTTGGGATAACTTTAAGGGGGCTTGCTAGTCTAGGGAGATTAGTAAGATAGGAATTAGAGTTTAGTTCCTAGGTTACAGAGTTTGTAATTTGAATTACACAGGCTCATAGTTGCAGTGGGGTTTGGGAAAAATTCTACAGAGGTGTAGGCGTGGTTTTTTCACCCTTGTGAGCCGGGTGGTTTCCATATAAAATTTTTGTGTGTTTCATTTATTGTTCTTTACTATTCTACAAACGCTAGCTTGGAACGTGTAGAGTAATGTGGTCTATCCCATGTGCGAAAATCTAGTATTGATAAGGATAGAAGTAGGTCCTGCAACACAACAAGTGGTATCGGAGCGGGCTTTCTTTAAAAGGTTAGCACCTCAAGAAAGAGTCATGATGAATGTTGCACCATCTCTTGGACACAGTGAAGGATACTCTCCTAGAAGGCCACCACTATTCAATGGACATTACTATGGATGGTGTAAAGCTCGCATGGAGGATCACCTATAGGCTGAGAATTTTGTGGTCTGGGATAGAGTCATTGAAGGACCAAAATATCCCATGAAAAAGGCTGATGATGGAACAAAGGTGAAGAAGGAGAAGCGTGAGTATACTGAGACTGATTACGAAATGCTGGAAAAGAATGTAAAGGCCAAAAATGTCTTGATATGTGGGCTTAGACCAGATGAATTCAACAGAATCTCAGGATGTACGACGGCCAAACAAATATGGGATGCCATTAAGAATGCTCATGAAGGAACCAGTCAAGTGATAAAATTCAGGAAGACTATGTTGGCTACAAACTTTGAAAACTTTAAAATGAAGCCAGGAGAAACAGTCTCTGAGATGCTCACCAGATACATGGCTATCGTAAATAAATTAACCTCACTTGTTAAGTCTATCACCACAGAGGATTCAGTGGATAAGATCTTAAGAACCCTTCCAAAAGCTTTTAAAATGGAAGTCACTGCTTTGACGGAAGCAAAAGACATCGAGACTATGTCTTTGGATGAATTGATAGGGAATACAAGACCTATGAGATGGATATGGAGAATTCTAGAACAGAGAAAACAAGGACAAGAAAGTCTTTGGCACTCAAAGGCATAGGGAATGATGATGAAGATGAATTAGCCCTGATCACCAAAAACTTCAAAAAATTCCTTAGGAGGGAAAAACGATAGGGCAATCAAAATAACTCCGAAAAGGGAAAGGGTGTTGAAAAATCTCATGCTGGAGGATGCTTCAAGTGTGAGAAAACTAATCACATGATCAAGGATTTTCCACTATGGGAAACAGAATGGAAACAGGAAAGAGCTGAAAAAGAGAGGAAGAAACGAGTCCATATCGACCTGGTAAAGGCGAGAAAAGGCTATGGTAGCAACGTGGGGCTCGGATTATGAGT
>NC_081346.1:34443787-34456636 GCF_029784015.1 Lycium ferocissimum
TTTTCATTCTTTCGTGCTACTTTATTCGAATTGGTATCGAGTCAATTCCAATTGGTATTTGAATATCCTTGTCTTATTCTCTCACAAATGGTGGAAACTCGTTCTTAAATTCTTATGCAAGCGGTTTTGTTATGACGTGGCTTGGTATGGTACGAGATGTGTCATCCTTATTCGGACAAGTGACAAGTTCAGTTTCTAGCTATAGCTTGAGGTTTCGAGGTAGGATCGTGGTTAGACCTGCTTATTATGGGGGGTTCTTGAGAAGTGGGAAAGATAGTACTGAGGGTCAAATGATCTCTATGTTTTCAGTGTTGGGTTGCTCGGAAGTGGCAAAAGTGCATTTGTGGCCTAACGAGAGTGATTTGTTCGATGATATGATTGGTTTTGGGAAAAGTTTCAACTTAGTCAGGGTATTATGATGGTGTGCGTGGAACGAGTGTAAGTTCGGTAGGGATCATATGATCTGGGCAAATATATAGTGACCGTGTTTAATAAAGAAGAGAAGTTGAGAATAAGGACATGAAGGGCGACTTTGGAGGGAAACACATAGCAAAGTAAGATTTCTTAGGGTATTTTGGTATGAGTACTTTTCGTGTTAATGGGACAGATGCGTCAGGAAGAGGATTTTCATAGATTAATCTCCGCTATTAGGAAGGAAAAAATTGGTATCTGACGTGCTTGTTAGGATAAGGTTGAAATTGGTACGAGAGTGGCTTTTGTATTCGGGCATGAAAAGTTAAGTTGGGCTTTGACGTGACTATATGCTAGTGGTTGTGGATTCCTCCAAGGAAAAGATTATCAGTTATAGATCGGAAAGCAGGGTTACTTTTGATGAGTGAAGACTTAATATATTGGGCAGCTATGGTCCTAGTCCTTCAGTAAAGGGTTTGTTCGTCGGGTCTTCGTGTTTAGAGGAATAGTAAGGGGATCGTGCAGTCAAAAGCTAGTTGATTTGAGTGTTATGTTGCGGGCATACATGGTAGGATAGACATAAGGGTTCAGTGTTGAGTTGGTATGTGTGGTTGTGCCGTGGGCCAGTGGGAGAGCCAATTGGTGATTAATAAAATGACTCTAGTGTTGGACAAGTGTAAAGTTTTAGCACTCAAGGAGCTATCAGGTGTTGCATATAATATTGGATTAGGGTTGAGAGCCTTGTACCTATTGTGTAAGTTAGGCTAGTTCCTACTACTACTGGTGTTACTATTCGGTTGAGTTGATCGAATGAAAGGGATAATTGCGCGAATGATTAGGGGTGTTCTGGTTCGACAATTAGAACGTTCAAAGTGATAAATCAATGATGAGTTTCAAATTAATTCGAGTTGTAGAGAGCATTTCGGAATTTGAGTTAAGTGAATTTGAGCAAAGGCACCTTGGTGGAGGTACGTGGGGACATTAGTAGGACTGTGTATGTGATACGCTGTATTTAGAGATATTCAGTTTTAGAGTTGAGTGAGTTAAGGGAACTCTAGTGTGTAGAGTGTGTGGTATACTACTACCTCCAGCATTGACTCGACTAGTTTACAAGACTTATGATTATGCAGTATTCTATTGAGTGGGTTCGAGAAATGGTTAAACGGTGACGATGATTATGATTTGATTGGAATTGGGGAATTGAAGAGTCAGGAAAAAGTATAGTTGATCTAGAATTGATAAAAATAAGTTACATATTCGGGATTACTTGGGTCAGTATAGGTTGTGGAGATGTTGTCTTACATATTTCAGACGAGGTATGATCGTGAGTACGCTTAAAGAAGGGAGTCTACATAAAAGGACTAAGTGATATAATGAGTAAGTGGTATGACGAAATTTCGTGAGGTGTCGTGATCAACGACTACTGAGAAGAAAATTTCAGGTAACCGACATGTTAAGGCTTATGGAAGTGGCTTGTGTGGTACACAGTTGCGTAATTTTGTAACACTCTTCAGTGGATGAGTTAGTGTAACGACCCGTTTTGCTGTTACTAATTTTTTCGCAGCGAGTGTCTAAAAACCAAGTTGATCAGTTATACGATTAGTTCGTGGAGAAATTTTATGCTTAAATTGAACCATGGTCGAATTGGTAAGAGTTATAGCATGAGGTCACTGGTATTGCAGCCTCGCTACAGTGGTTGAGAGGAGCGCCGCAGCGGGTCCGCCCCTTCGGTGATAAGCTCGCTATAGCGAGCTAGTCGAATCTTGGAGGTTCCACCCCAGCGGACCTCACTACCGCTATAGCGGACAAGTCTTTTCCTTCGAAGATCGCTATCGCAAAGATTTACTAACGCAATGGTGCATCGCTACCGTGACCCGCAGGCTTGCGGCGGTCAACGCTGGCTAGACCTAGTATTTAAACCTCATTTCGGGATTGGACCTTATTTTTCCACCAACCTTTCTTCTAGGCCGCCACTTCGGGCATTTTCAGAGGAAAACTCTTGGAGGATTGGGAAAGGTAACCCTCAAACCCCTCTTTACTCCATTTCCTTTAACTCTATTACTTCATTTACTAAGCTTTGCCTATAAGGATTAATTAAAATGGAGTCTTCCAATTTATTCACACCTTAGGAAGAGAAAATGGGTTTTCTTGACTAGAAATCTTGGCATTTCTGAAAGCATCGCCTAGATCACACTCTAGGCCGACTAACTAACCCCAAATATTGATTCTTTCTCTATTTTCAAAATGGGTTAAAACTTGAGTTCTTAAAATAGGGGGTTTTAAGGGAGGGCTATTTTATGCGACTTGTGTGGGTTAGTTAACAACATAATCTAGATTAATGGTACTTGGAAATCATGAAAAAGCCTAGGTTGGGGAAGGGTTCTAACGTTACCCTTATGGACCCGAAATTGATGTGTAGATTTTTGATTAATCTTGGCTGCTATGAATACCTTAGCCTTGACTCTTGCTTACATGGGTTTGTTGATATTCTTAGACCCTTCCATCAGGGTTCCCGGTTCGGAAAATGGGAAGATGAAAACCATATGGATGTTCGTGGCACCTGCTCGGCCTCAAGGTAGATTACGGTTTACTTGAGTTAGACCTTGATTAGTGAGTCGTATATGTGGTAGAGTTGATGGGAGAAAGAATGATTAGGTCTTCGGACACAGAGTCTGGTTGGATATTACTTAGGATGGTATGACTTCTGATTATGTGGGCTTGTCGCCGTTACTTTACGTATCGAACTATGAGTTGTATTTTTTGTGTTATTGGAAGAAAGGGGTTGATATATATATATATATATATACACACACTCTTCATGTTGATTGAGATAGCTTGTATGTTTTATGCTATTATCGAGTTGATTTATTTAAGACTTGTTCTGGCTTATGGCATTGTGACTTGCACTTCCTTGGTATTGACATTATTGATTGATCATGCTTAGATTGGAATGGTGCTTCATATTGGGTTTTGGACTTGAACTATATCTTGAGATTCATTGTGGTATACAAACATATATATAAGGCACATTTGATAGGGGGTATGTCACGACCAAATTACCCATCGTGCGGGCACCTACCTTATTATCACTAGTAGGTGAACCCTTACCCGATAACCCATTAATCACTAGCCAATTTTAACTTCTTTAACCATTTATACTTAAACAATCAATGAACATATGAATGAATAAATAGTCGACCAACTCATAAATAATAAATAATACAAGTGCGGCAGTCTAACTATTACATCCCCAAAATCTGAAATTCATCGTACAAGGACTCTAACCAACAATGTCTTAAGAATGAAGTATATCTCAAATATAATAACAAATAATTTCTGGAATGAAAGTAGACATCTGGAAAGAGAGATCTTCAGGTGGCATGTCATGGATAGAAGCTCACCCTCGGATCCGATCAAGCTAACTAGCTTCAAGCTAGAGATGTGGTCTGGATGAAAGCTCTGGAACATAATTTGCACTAAAAAAGGGTGCATCAAGGTAGTATCAGTACAAACACTATGTACCAGTAAGCGTCATAGGCCGACTAAGATTAGTTCACGCATATAAGTATAGAATCGACAAGATAAACAGATAGACACTTAGTACTCAAATCCAAGATTCACGTAATATCCCATACCGCAGTCGCGACCTAAGATGAAGCTTCTTAAACCACAAGTCCGTCAAGTCTCGATAATCTCACACCGATAATCATAAGTCGAGTTCCGATCTCGTAGAGTCGCTAATCCATACTTAACTCGGTAATGTTCATATTTATATCACAATAGGCATTCAACATCCATACCAAAATCAGAACCAAACGAGCATATAATAATGCAAAATAAAACGGAATGATGTGCAATGCAAAATAGGATGATGTGTAATACAATGCACTAGCTAATCACTCGAACTGTACATACATACTAATTGGTGTCTTTGACCAATAGCTATGACCTGCAGGGGACCCATGGTGTCCATGTACCACTCATTCCGGAATCACTCCTAGGACCCGAGCCACACTCAAGGCCACATCGTCACCCCCTGTCAAATGTGCCTTTTCATTTGTATAGTAACACTATCACATCACTCTCAATGATCAATTTATCAAGTACCATATATCAAATAGTATCACAAGTTCAACAAGAAGATTATATTAACTTCTTCACTAATTTCACATCACAATGTATGTCTCAACGTATTCCAGTTCATTAGTATGTATGGACAATGAAAAATTAGCAATACCAATGTCAAACACAAGGCATCATGCCACAAGTCTTCCATGAATCGTTTCCGAACCATTTCCCTCATCTATGAGTGTATGAATGCATAAATGAGTGTAAACATGGAAAATCAATGCAAACCAATAAAGCAACAGTGAAGGTACAAGTCACAAAGCCACAAGTTATATCAAGATTTAGATCAACTCAACCATAAAATGAATCATACAAACCATCTCAACCAACATAAGAGTCTATGTCCCTCTTTACCTCCACATATAGCAAGTACGCCTCACAACTAAGTCTTGTATCACTAAGATAATCCATTTTTCTATATATTATCATCAACAGTAAATCATACATCAAGTTTTCATCTACGTCCTGTCGTAATTTTATATCACAATTCAAGTCTAAACTCATTATCCTTCCTTTCTCCGATGATATGTGTCACAATAAGAGAGAACTGACTACAACACGACAGTTTAGGTAATAAGTCTAATCACAATAACAGGGCAACGAGCCACTATCAACAACAAGCAACCTAATAGAAATCCATCTCGAATCACCACAGTATGAATACAACTACGCCTCATATTTCAGTACATAAAGTAATGGCGACGAGCCCACAAAATCAAAAGTCATACCAACCTAGCTAATATCCAACCAAAAAACCATGTCCGAACCCCTAATCATGCTTTCTCCCGTCAATTCTACACAATACATACGTTTCGCTAATCAAAGTCTAACTAAAGTAAGCCGTAACCTACCTCGAATGCAGATCAGGAGTCACGAACTACTCCGCACGAGCCTTCTGTTTCCGAAGCACCTCAGAACGGTCAAAGTCTAGCAATATGATGCTAAGTAAGCAATAAACCATTTATTTAAACAATAACAACAATTTGGGGAAGAAGACCCACTTACTTCTATCCTTTTCAATGGATGAAACCATCCTTTAATGGTGAATTTATTAGAACTTCTATCCCTATAATCATTAACCTTCAATTCATGGGTTTCTAATCAATTTTACCCTTTCAAACAGATTTTAGGATTAAGTTTCCATTATTATTAGAACCCTAAGTCTCAGCATGCAATTCGAACCATAAGAAATCACATTCCCTTCTTAGAAATTGATAATATGTACTCCTAGATGATTAATCAACAACCCATCAATTATTTAAGGGTTTACTAATTCTAGGACTTTAGGATTTTCACCCACCACTGATGGACCTTAAAATAATCATGAAACTTGAAGAAGAAAGGAAAAGGAACAAATAAAGGTGGGGACTTACCCTCCTAGATGCTTTCACCAATGAATGAAATGAATTTTGCCTCTTTCTCTCTTGAAAACTGACTTTAGGGTCTTGTAGGCAATGGTTCTGAGTTGGAATATAAAAATAGGGTTTTTACCCCCATCGATTGCAGTGACGGTCACCATGTTTGCTGCGGCGGTCCCGCTACGGTGGCCTTGAGTCCTCTACAGCTGACCTTCTGGAACTGTCCGCACAAAAATGATCATAACTTCCTCATACGGAGGTGAAACGCGACGATTCTTTTTGCTATAGATTATGATACAGATCTAATGGTTAAATACTCACACAAAAAAAGGTTGTTTGATCAATATGGAACCCTTTCTAGCCAAAGACCTATAGCGAAAACATCGAATACGAGCGCGAAAAAACCCAAACCCATCTGAAACTCTTCGGAACCTCACCAAAACTTGTGGACGAGTTCAAAATCATCATATTAATCATGGAACTTCCAAAAAACTCATTGACTGTGGTCATCCTAACCTGACGTTGACCGTGATCAACTATAACTCGTTAACTTAACTAGCCTCTCCAACAATGACTCAATTTACACTCGAACCTTGCGAGAACCAACCCAATGACTTCATTAAGTCATAAATCATAATAACAGGACTTGGGGAAGGGTCAAAAAGGGTAAATGGTTCAAAAACTCTCTAACGACCAAGCGGGTTGTTACAGGGTGAGGATGTGGCCTAGTTGTGGCTCGTGGTCCGAGGTCAAATTCGGAACGAGTGGTACATAGATAGTGCCACGACCCAACCGGAGGGTTATGATGGGCAGTCGGAGCTAACCAACGAAAAATTCACAAATACGATACGCATCTCATATCCATACACGATGTTACGCCGGATTTTTTTTTTGAACGTTAAAGTCGCATCATGAGTTAGTCGATGCAAGTTCAAAAGAAATTATGTTGAGGATAAAAGGGATTGATTTTATTAATAAAAATGGTTACAAGAGTCTATAAATAACATTAGTAAGTGGCGGAAGATTGGGAGAGTGAATGAATAAAAGACGCATGAGTTTCGTCAAAAGTCTGCAAGTTGGAAAAACGATAACTTGTACTTTGGGGTGACATTAGGAGTGCTCCACATGCTAAGAAAGTAACGACATAAAGTATTTGAATTGTATAATGGTATATTTTTAAGTTTGGAAGTCAAAAGAGTTGTAATACGAAAGTCGACAAAGGGTGTCGCAAGCTAAGTTTGTAAATTTTACTGAAATTTGGGTCAGATGTCCCGGAGCTTTTCTCTCAATCTACTTGGAGTTACGGGGTGATCCACCTCGAAAGTATACGAGTCTAGTTTCTAGAGCATTTTACCGTTCATCGATACGACATTGGAGCAGAGAGATATTCGTATTTCCGTCTAGGGACATAAACTATCGCGGGAACAGTGCTCTAGGTCGGTGGCAGCTTATTCCTTTTTATATAAAAGACCCACAAATCAGATTGGAACCTCATTTATTTTTAAAGAACAAACCCTAAACACTCCCTATACTCTCTCAAACATTTCTCCATCAATCATAAACAAATCCAAAGGCTAATCAAGTAACTTTAACGTGAAGAATCACATAGTAATCGTAGAATCATCGTTTCGCTTTTCGGAAGAAATCTTCAACTTGAAGAAATCTCTATTTTGGATTGATTCTGGGAATCTAAGGTATGTTTTATCCTCTTAATCATCTCCTTATGATTCTCCAAGTATTTAATCTAAGAAATTTGGAGGAAATCCCATGTATATGAACCATATGAACTAGTATGGATGAAATTGGCTGGTTGAGCTGCTTTATGTGGTTTAAATGTATTTTCTTGGAGTTGTGAAGGTATGGATGGATTTATAAGGAAGAATAGGAGTAAAGGAGAAGAAAAATGGTAGTCTTGAATGAAGAAATTGAATTACAAATGACCCTACGAACTTACGCCCGCAAGTTGTTCGACGAAATGTCTCATTGAGTATTTCCATAAGTTATGAACTTGGAATTGATCCGATATTGTTCGTATGATGTAGGTGATCATTCGTAAGGCATTCGAGGAATCGGGAAACATATATAACTCCATCGGCGAGGTATGTAGGGCTTTCTATTCTCTTTGCGGCATGATTAGATTTCTAATGACCTTTCATTGAAAAATTTGTTTTGTTAACTTGGATCGATCGCGTTCCATGATAATTGAGCTGACACATACTTCATCTATGAATTATACCAAACTATGGTCCACATCTCCTTTTGGCTATCGATTAAAAGACTTTCCATTCAACTTGTGTCGATTATGTCTCAAAATGGTTAAGCTTACCCTTTTCTCATGAATAGTTTGTATTGAAGTACCTTTCACATTTCGTATCCCTTTTGTTTATTGAATGAAGAATGATATTAATTATGGTACTCTTCACATCAAAGTTAAGTTTATTGTAGTTCCTTTAATTGAGTTAATCCTTATCTTCTTGTCTATTGCTCCAAGGTGACGAACCTCTCGTTGGCACACTCTTTCCGATAAAAGTTGCGTTGATCATATTTCATAAGAGTTTGGCTAACTTTGGCTTCGTGAATAATTCATAACAAGATGTTTCCTTGTACTTTTACTTCTTTGGCCTAGTGATCAAATAATGATAAACGTAGCGACAATAATGATAGTCGGAGGATAACGACGATAGTCACCCCGACTCTTTCCATGATATTTCTTCGAGGAATTCGGTATTTCATTGCACTTATATATATGTATCTATTTTTATTACCGAGCCGCACCGTAGTCGGCCGGGTAGGCACTTATATGTGCACCTAGACATGTTTCTTTCTTTACCGAGCCGTGTTGTAGTCGGCCGGGTAGGCACGTAGCTGTGCACCTAGATGTATTTCTTTCCTTGCCGAGCCATGTTATAGGTAGCCGAGTAGGCACGTAGCTGTGCATTGCCACTGATCAGTTGGGCAGAGATGATGTTATGATGATGAGCTACCACGGAGGGATTGTTATTGTTATATGATATGATATATGCCTCCACAATGAGGAATGATTTTACGGGCATGCATTTACATCTATATCATGATTATGGTCGCCCTCAGTGGCCTCGTTCAGAGTTTCAGGTTGTCTCTACATCTTTTCCCAAGTTATATGTATCTCTTATGCTTATGTTATGTTTATGCTTACACGCATTACATACTCGGTGCATCTTTCGTACGCGCATTTTATGCGCATTTGTGATCATGCCCACAGGTACGGTAGACGGATTGGTGTACCTTTCTCAGTAGGATGTCAGAGTACAGCAGGGATGTTCACACTCCATTCTCTGGAGTTGCTGGTCAGAGTCATTAAATAGGATGCATGCATGTATATCTATATTATGAGTATGGCTATTGGGTATGTCGGGGCCACCGTCCCGATCAGTTGATGCATATTAGTGCTCTTAGAGGCTTACGAGCATATCGGTCGGTTGTCCGGTATTGTGTTTGGCCTTGCCGGCCCTTCCGACTAGTTGTCTTTCTTGGTTGTGGCCTTATCGGCCCCTAGTTGTCTTATCCTGTTGTTGGGCATTTTACGCACGAGTTGTTATGATATATATTACTATTGTTATTCGATGGCCTCGTCGGCCTATGATTTACGTTACAGAGTTTAGATATCACAGTTGGTTCGCTCGGCCCTTCAGGTGCCGGGTGCCGGCCACACCCCCAAGGTTGGGGTGTGACACCTAAGTGGGCCATAATGCTAACTATTAAATGCCATAATCTGTAAGGGACACAAGCCCAAATATATATGCCATAATGTATTTGTATATATATACACATATACATATCATCAAGCTAGTCTCAAGCACTCGAGCCGACAAGGCTACCAAAACAATGATACAACACAAGAGGGACCGAGAAGGTCACCGAACATCTAGCTGTACATATCTGTCTACGAGTCTCTACTGGAATGCATAACATAATAAGGAAGGGACAGGACCCCGCCATACCCATCTGTACATAAAAGAACCATACCAGGCGGAGGACTCGCGAACCGAATGTGGAGTGCTTTCATGACCAATGCGGGGATGGCGACCTATGGTACGAACCATCTCCTTGTGTACCTGCGGGCATGAACGCAACGTCTACAAGCAAAAGGACGTTAGTACGAATAATGTACCAAGTATGTAAGGCATGAGTAACAACATAATAAAAGTATGAAAAGAACATAAGATAAAATAGATCAACCTATACCTCTGAATGCCTCTTAACCCAGATGCCATGCATGCTTAGCTTTTTTTAAAAAACATGTCCATACATGCATATATATAGTATCCTGCCTGGCCATTTAGGCTCGGTGTTATCATCATATCATCATCCCGCGTCCGGGGCATCCGGCGTCCGGGGTAACATCATAACACCCAGGTGGGTGTGCACATCTACGTGCACACGAAGCCCGACTATAGCACGACGCGGTGTGAGAAACTACATACATATATATAAAGCATGCATGAGAGCCCAAATAAAAGCTATAACTCTATTTGAGTGACGTAAGGTCGGTAAACCTCCGATTATCATTATTGAACTATCATTATGAACATATCTCACCTTGAAAGGAATAAAATCATAAGATGAGATCAACATCAATGAATAAGATCAACAACCATAAGATAAGATCAATAACAAAGATCAATAATATCATAAGAACTTCAAGAACCATAGGCTTCTAGTATTTCTAGGAATAGGGACATTATGGATATCAAGTGTAAGTCATAACAATAGGATCATGCCTTAAGAAAGAAAGGGATAGCCTTAATATACCTTGTCGTCTCCTTAACTTACTTAACGCCTATCCTCCCGAGCTTGTAAATCTATATTAAGATGATTCACACTAAGGGTAAGTCATTTAAATGCTTGTAAGGTCAAACTAGATTAATAAATGAGCCAACGAAAATTGGGCAGCATTTCCCGTTATATCTTCTATTTCCTCCAACTCAAAAACAACTCCCAAACCACAATATAACATCAACAATTTCATAATCAAAAGATTAAATTTAGATTATACTCAATTCAATCCCAAAAATTCTTTTCATAATCAATCCATAACAACTTCAACACAACCCCTTATACACTTGTATACGACACTCCTTTAACATCATTATTATCCCTCATAATAAGATTATGTTCAAAACATGCTAATAATTATAGCTCAAGTTAATTTACAACTCAGAATATTATCAGTTTCATATTTGAACTTTTCCTCCAATTTCTTTTCTTCGAATCTTGACATATTACCAAATAAACTCATAAGCATGAAACTAAGATAAAATCTTACCTCAAAATTCAAGAACACTTCAATTCCAAGGTTACTCCACCTTACAAACACTCACCCAAGCATCTTCAAGAAGAGGAGACAAGTGTAAAGCTCACTTGGAAAACCTAAACACTTTAATCTTCACATTGATCTTTGATTTAGGCTTGGAAATATGTTTGAATGTGTTTGGAGAGGTCTGTAGACGTTTCTGGGACTTGGGGTTATGTCTAAAATGATTCAAGTGAAGAGAGGCTATCATACTTAAATTCTAGAAATTTGCACCGACTTTGTATTATACGGTCGTATAACATTGTACGGTTCGTATCTCCGGTAGTATAATTTTATACGGGCCATAACTTTGGGTTCGTTTCTCAGATTTGCAATCTGTCTGTTGCATTGAAAAGAAAACTCTCTAAACTTGAATTTACATAGGTTATGCATTCCGTAACTCCTCATATGCTAAGAGATATACCTCCCTCAAGGTGGACAAAAAATCTTGTCCAAAATTCTGCCAAGTTTTCCCAAAGTTTCGACAAACTTATTTTCTTCGATTCGCTTGATCCCGAAACCTTTAGATACTTGCTTAACACTTATTAAAAGTCTTCTTTAACCTTATAAAGGTTCCATAGCCTCTCCGACTTACGCTAGTTTACCTCACAATCAACGCGAAAATTTGCGAGGTGTAACATCATATATATACACGGTCTGTATCCTTGGCCGTATAACATTATATGACCAACATCCTGGCCGTATAAAATTATACGGTCTGTATAGTTGGCCGTATTATACCAACTCCAAAACTGCTTTCTCTGAAAATTTTTAAAATCCTTAAATACGGCCCATATCTCAAAATACGGACCATATCTCACTTATACGACCCATATACCATATTTTCCAAAAGCAACTTTGTTCGATTCACTTATTCTCCAATCCTTCCGTAACTCACAAAACATGAATTTAAACAACATAAACACAAGTTAAGCATGTCCAACCTCATATATCCTTGAAACAAATCTCGGTGTCCAAAACTATGACACCAACGTACTACAAATCTTAATGCACAAAACTACAAGGTGTAACAGGTAGCATGGGTCCCCCATGGGTCATGACTGTTGTGCGAACTATGCCCTTAGCATGTGTGTACGGTGGAGTTACTTATCATTGGTTTCCTTGCATTGCACATCATCTTATTCTTATGGTTCGTTATTGGTTGATTTTTGTTGATGTTTGTTGTTGTTACTGCATTTTGTTATGCCTACTTGTTTATCTTATAGCCTGCTTATGTGTTGGACGAGATTATGTCTTAGTGACCTCACCTAGGTTCGGGTTAGGCATGGGAATCATTATCTGGTATTATTGTTTATCGGAACTGGGATAACTGATGGTTTAAGAGCTTTACCTTTGGTTATGACTGACTGCTATTCTGTTAATCACTTATTTCCGTTATCATTCCTGTGTTGTAGTATTAGATAGAAACCTAGTATGTTCGGTAGTAGATGCTCCATTTGTCACTACCCAATTTCACTAAGTCGTGCGGACACCTATCTTTCCCACCTCGGTAGGCGAACCCTTATCCCAACAATCATAAACATAAGTAAAGCGGAAGAAAAAAGAAATAATGTAAGTCTCACAAAATAAATAAAGGCGGAAAAAAGGGGAAAAATAACC